>NC_080162.1:135598688-135687340 GCF_950295315.1 Erinaceus europaeus | reverse complement strand
TTCACCGCCTGTGAAGCGACTCCCCTGCAGGTGGGGAGCTGGGGGCTCGAACCGGGATCCTTACGCCGGTCCTTGCATTTTGTGCCACATGCGCTTAACCCATTGTGCCACCGCCTGACCCCCTAAACACTGTTTAACAAAAAATATGCTATTTCTTTCATGTGATAAGAATTTGTGTCTGAGATGAACTTTTTCTTTTCTTCTCTCTCTCTCTTTTTTAAAAAGATTTTATTTATTTACTAATGAGAAAGATAGGAAGAGAGAGAGAAAGAACCAGACATCACTCTGGTTCATGTGCTGCCAGGGATTGAACTCAGGACCTCATACTTGAGAGTCTGATGCCTTATCCACTGTGCCACCTTCCGAACCACTTCTTTTTAATTCTTTTCTCAGTTGTGTCCCCTCAATGAGTGAGTGTTTCTAAGCTTGAATGTTCTTTCACTTCTTGAATCATTTTATTTAGATTTATTTACTTATTTATGAGAAAGATAGGAGGAGAGAGAAAGAACCAGATATCACTTTGGTACATGTGCTACCAGGGATTGAACTCAGGACCTCATGCTTGAGAGTCTGATGCTTTACCTACTACTGCATCACCTCCCTGGCCATTTGAATCATTTTCCTAATGTCTTTTTTTTTAAAAAAATATTTCTTTATTATTAAATAGAGAGAAAAATTGAGAGAGTTTTCCAGATTGTTCTCCACAGAGGTTGGACCAATTTACATTCCCACCAGCAGTGGACCCCACAACCTCTCCAGCATTTGCTGCTGTTACAAAGGTCCGGTCTTAACCCTATTACTACATCCAAATGTCCCTCTCTTTTTCTTCTTCTCTCTACAGGTCCTGATGAAGCCAGAGTTCAGAGACCTCTTATCCTCCTCCTCCTGTCACTCCCATTGAGAGTGTGGATCAAAATTATTTTGGGGGTGCAGTAGGTAGTAGTTCTGGCTTCTATAATTGCTTCTCCACTGACATGGGTATTGACAGGTCGATCCATATCCCCAGCCCCTGGCTCCCCACCTGCAGGGGAGTCGCTTCACAGGTAGTGAAGCAGGTCTGCAGGTGTCTGTCTTTCTCTCCCCTCTCTGTCTTGCCCTCCTCTCTCCATTGCAACGATGACATCAATAACAACAACAATAATACTACAACAATAAAACAAGGGAATAAATAAATTAATATTTAAAAAAACAATTGGCTGCTATTTCTATAATGATCTGTCTATCAATATTTTTTGCCCATTTTTTTTCTATGGTCCTGCCTTCTCTTTCATCCAATATCAATTCTTGTTGAGCACACCTTCCAAATATACTTTAATTTTTTTATTCTCTTTTTCATCTGCTGCTACTGCACCAAATGAAACTTAGTATTCTGGGGACCAGGCAGTGGTGCAATTGGTTATGCACATATAGTACTGAGTGCCAAGGATCCTCACAAGGCTCCAGGTTCAAGCTTCCATCTTCCCACCTGCAGAAGGGATGCTTCAGAAGCAATGAAGATGATCTACAGGTGTCTATCTTTTTTCCCCCCTCTCCCCTCTCAATTTCTCTCTGTCCTATCGAATAAAGTGGATAAAATGGCTGTCAGCAGCAATGGATTCATTGTGTCAACACTGAGCCTCAGCGATAACCCTGGTGGAAAAAAAACACAAAAAACAAACTTTATCTTCTCATCTGAAACCACTTAAAATAGATTACTAGAAGCTGGGATAAGACTTATCCAGTAAAGCACATACTTAGCCATGTGGGAGGACCTCAGTTTGATCCCTTGGTAGCATACAGGGGCAGTGTACAGCACTAAGGGGAAGGTTCATGAATAGTGGAGTGGTGTCTCTCCTTCTCTGCCTCTGTCTCTGCAATGAAAGAAAAAAATTAAAAAGTCTGCCAGCAGCAGTGGAACTTTGCAGGAGCAAGCCTTTGGAAGCAAAAACAAATAGGCAAACAAACAAAACAGATTTCAAATGATATTCCTGTATCCATTCTTGACTTTCTCTAATCTGTCTTACAGATTATATGGTAGACAACACATCCTGTTCAAAACGTGATTACATTAGCCTATATTTAAAACTAGTCAGTGACTTTTCCTTGCTTTTAAAAAGTTTGAAAATCTTCAAATTGTTCCTTCTTTCCCTGTTCTTCCTTTTGCTCTTTGGCTTCTTTTAAGTCCTTTACATTCAGGAGGGTGACCAAGTAGCGGGGGGGACTGTCTTAATTAACCCCAGATATCATTACAGACTCATGGCAGAATTTAGATAAATCTACACTGAAAATGCCCTGTGACCTGGATAGGGAGAACCTCACCACAGGAGTACAAGTAGTCCAGGTGAGCTCAGAATGACAGGGACTCAGAAGTTATACAGGCTCCTGTATTAAATATGAATAGGTATCTGCCCCAGGTTAGATAGATGTGATAAACAGTTAATTGTACTTATATATATATATATATATATTTCAAATTGGGAGCCACTCTCTGCCCTGACTCAGCTTTCAAAAAAAAAGTACAATCTTAGGTTCACTAAGGCACATAATATTTAAAACAGCAAAGGTCAATGACAAAGAGATGTTGGGAGGGGAGGGTAAGGTGGCGGTACACCTGGTTAAGCATACACACTAGAGGTCACTAGGACCCAGATTCAAGCCGCTGGTCTCCACTTGCAGGGGGAAAGCTGGAGGGATGTTGGTGCTTTTATTTTTTTAATTTTGAGCTCTTTTCTTAAAAATTATTTTTATTTATTGGATAGAGACAGTCAGAAATTGAGAGGGAAGGGGGAGATAGGGAGAGAGACAGAGAGACACCTGCAACACTGCTTCACCACTTGTGAAGCTTTCCCCCTGAAGGTGGGGACCAGGGACTCAAACCCAGGTCTGTGTGCACTGTAACATATGCACTCAATCGGGTGCCCCAGCACTCAGTTCCAATGTTTGTGCTTCTGTAGGAGTAGTGTTGGGGAAAAGCTTTTTGAGGAGGTAAAAATTCTAAGAGAAGGGAGTCAGGCGATAGCGCAGTGGGTTAAGCGCATGTAGCACAAAGCGCAAGGACTGGCGTAAGGATCCCGGTTCGAGCCTCTGCTCCCTACCTGCAGTGAAGTCGCTTTACAGGTGGTGAAGCCGCTTTACAGGTGGTGAAGCAGGTCTGCAGGTGTCTCTCTTTCTCTCCACCCTCTGTCTTCCCCTCCTTTCTCCATTATGCTCTGTCCTATCAGACGACGACAACATCAATAACTATAACAATAAAACAACAAGGGCAACAAAAGGGAATAAATAAATATTTAAAAAATTTATTAAAAAAATTCTAAGAGAAGATGCTTCTCAGTCCTAAAAGAAATCAGTAGTTGAAAATTTCAGTAGTCAAAGGCCTAATAAGTTGAGAATAGGGTAGAGGAAACTATCCAAAAAGATCAGAAAAAGAAAAAACCTAAAATAATTGAAGATAACAAGAGTATTATGGCAATATCTAGAGAAACAAAATTTGCATTGTAGGTGTGGCGTACCTGGCTGAGTGCACAGGTTATAATGAGCAAGAACCTGGATGCAAGCCCCCAGTCCCTATCTGCAGGGGGAAAGATTTGCAAGTGGTGAAGTAGGTCTGCAGGTGTCTCTCTGTCTCTCCTACCCTCTTGATTTTTTTTTTTTCCTCCAGGGTTATTGCTGGGCTCGGTGCCTGCACCATGAATCCACCGCTCCTGGAGGCCATTTCCCCCCCTTTTTTTTGCCCTAGTTGTTGCAGCCTGTTGCGGTTATTATTGCCATTGTTGACGTTGCTTTGTTGTTGGATAGGACAGAGAGAAATGGAGAGAGGAGGGGAAGACAGAGAGGGGAGAGAAAGATAGACACCTGCAGACCTGCTTCACCGCCCGTGAAGCGACGCCCCTGCAGGTGGGAAGCCGGGGGCTCGAACCGGGATCCTTATGCCGGTCCCTGCGCTTTGCGCCACGTGCGCTTAACCCACTGCACCACCGCCCGACTCCCCCCTCTTGATTTTTTGGCTGTCCCTATCCAATAAATAAAGATTAAATAATAATTATTTTAAAACAATTTCCTTTAAAACCTACAAAATTTGCATTGTAGTGATTCTGTAGAAGAGAGGAAGTAATAGAATTCTTAGTTGAAGAAACAATGACCAATGGGCTCAGAGTTAGTTCAGGAGGTAGAGGACACAACTGAGCATGCGTGAGGGCATTGGTTCATCTCCAGCACCAAGTAGGAGCACCATGGACAGCACCATTGGGACTTTTGTGAAGAGAATTCATAGGCTATGGCACTCTGCTTCCCCTGGTGGTAATCAGTTCAAATTTCAATATGAAGTCTTGATAGCTCAGATTTTTGAATTTTCGGGGGGCAGGGTATTTTTTAACTATTATTTTGTTATTTTTGTTGAGAAAGAAATCTATTATTTTACTGTTAGGATTATTTCATTAGAAGGGCATTTCAGAATCCTGAATGTAGGGAAAATATAATCTCAGAATCAAGGACAATTCTTTAAATTCACTTAACTATGAAAGATTCACTAGAGATTTTACATGACATTTTGACATGGCCTATTGGAAACCTGTGTAGGAGACTCTGGCTTCAACAAAAAGAATATGATACTGAAGCTTGGAATTACACAGAAATCAAGCCCCTCCCCTCCATGGATGGGGGAAATCTTCAGGAGTGGTGAAGTACTGCAGGTGTTTCTCCCTCTCTATCTCCCCTTCCCCTCTCAATTTCTATCTATCCAATAGTAAATAAATAACAATATTTTTTTTAGAGTACAGAGATAGCAAATGTCATATCTATTTTTATTCAGTAGAAAATCACCTAGGTCCCCAGTAAAATTATCTTTATAACTGGGAATAATGGAACTTGTGGCATCATGAGTTAAGTTAGACTTCTAAGCGTAGAGTTTCCCCAAGTGGAAATATCTATTAGATCTTCAATTTCATGGATCATGTAAATAACTAACTAGGACAGTAGTCTAAACTCTACACTTTTTAATAACATATACTGGAGAGACATACATGTCTCATATTTAAGAAAACATTATTTTATTTATTTATTTTAAAAAGGAGACATTAACAAAACTGTAGGATAGGAGGGGTACAACTCCACACAATTCCTGCCACCAGATCTCTATATCCCATCCCCTCCCCTGATAGCTTTCCTATGCTTTATCCATCTGGGAGTATGGACCCAAGGTCATTGTGGGTTGCAGAAGGTTGAAGGTCTGGCTTCTGTAATTGCTTCCCCGCTGAATATGGGCATTGACTGGTCGATCCATACTCCCAGCCTGCCTGAAAACATTATTTTTAAAAGAATTTTTGGGCTGGCAAGATAACAGAATGGTTATGCTGAAGACTGTAATGCATGAGGCTCTGAGACCCCGGGTTTCAGTCCCCAGTGCTACTATAAGCCATGGTTGAACATTGTTCTGGTATCTCTATCTCTGTAAATAAGTCAAATATTTGAAAAAGGAATTATCTTGATCTAATTGGTGGATAATGTTGTAATGTATAAAAAATTATCAAGATGTACATATGTGTTTTATAATGTGTCTGTGTAAATATAGTAAAAAGAAAAACATAGTAGGATGAGCATATTACTTTAGCAAAATAAATAAGACTAGCATGTTAATTAAAAGTCATAGTTTACATAGTTCTACTGTTGTGAAGTAAATTATTTTGGATTTTTTTCTAGAAAATTTAGATAACTGGTCATTTTAAAAACCATCTTTCTCATACTTTTGGAAATTGTCTTTTCTCATGAAAATACAATTACAGCCAATAGTTAACACTGTAAAATAAGCTGTTTTTTTTCCTTCGATACATGATTCTAACTCAGAATTGTTTTTCTTTCTTTTTTAAAAAATTTTATTTCTTTATTGGGGAATTAATGTTTTACATTCAACCGTAAATACAATAGTTTGTACATGCATAACATTCCCCAGTTTCCCATTTAACAATACAACCCCCACTATGTCATTTTTTTTTTTTATACAGCCCTGCGCCTGGGGGAGGTCACGGGGTAAATTCCTGCCAGCCAGCGGGGTGGAGCTGCTGGGGTGTCCGCTATAGGGAGTGGGCTCCAGGTTCCCCCTGGGCTGCCCCTGGGTTCCTGTGGGAGTCCCCGCCGGCCTCACCCCACTCAGCCCACCCCCAGCCGGGCTGCTGTCTCCTGGGGTGCAAACCTGGATTGGGGTAACCCCGGGACACTGAAGCTGTGTCTTGCTTTAATGCTTAAGAGGAGCTGGGGAGATAGTATAATGATGATGTAATGAGGCTCTTGTGCCTGAGCCTCCATAAGGCCTAGGTTTAAACCCTGCACTAGGTTCAAACCCTATGTTTGTCAATGTTCTGTCATTCTTTCTTCAGAGGCCCTGAGGAACTTCCTTTTTGTGTGCTGCTGGTCACAGCTGTGAATCCACAACTGCTAGACACTTTAGGACCACTGAGAAAAAAGTGGGGTGCATGTGGCCACCTCAGCTGTGGTATCAAGAGTATCTTTCTTGGCCTCTGGGCCCTCCTCCATTTCCTGCCCTGTTCAGAACCTTCTTTTTATTTATTATTTTTTAATATTTATTTATTTATTCCCTTTTAAAAAATAATTTATTTCTTTATTGGGGAATTAATGTTTTACATTCAACAGTAAATACAATAGTTTGTACATGCATAACATTCCCCAGATTCCCATTTAACAATACAACCCCCACTATGTCATTCATCATATTTCATGGACCTGTATTTTCCCCAACCACCCACCCACCCCAGAGTCTTTTACTTGGGTGCAATACGCCAATTCCATTTCAGGTTCTGCTTGTGTTTTCTTTTCTAATCTTGTTTTTCAACTTCTGCCTGAGAGTGAGATCATCCCATATTCATCCTTCTGTTTCTGACTTATTTCACTCAACATGATTTTTTCAAGGTCCATCCAAGATGGGCTGAAAGTGGTGAAGTCACCATTTTTTACAGCTGAGTAGTATTCCATTGTGTATATATACCACAACTTGCTCAGCCACTCATCTGTTGTTGGACACCTGGGTTGCTTCCAGGTTTTGGCTATTACAAATTGTGCTGCCAAGAACATATGTACACAGATCTTTTTGGATGGATGTGTTGGGTTCCTTAGGATATATCCCCAGGAGAGGAATTGCAGGGTCATAGGGTAAGTCCCTTTCTAGCCTTCTGAGAGTTCTCCAGACTGTTCTCCACAGAGGTTAGACCAATTGACATTCCCACCAGCAGTGCAGGAGGGTTCCTTTGACCCCCACACCCTCTCCAGCATTTGCTGCTGTTACTTTTCTGATGTATGACATTCTCACAGGAGTGAAGTGATATCTCATTGTTGTCTTTATTTGCATTTGTCTGACAATCAGAGACTTGGAGCATTTTTTCATGTGTTTCTCGGCCTTTTGGATCTCTTCTGTGGTGAATATTCTGTCTAAGTCCTCCCCCCATTTTTGGATGGGGTTATTTGTTATCTTGTTGTTGAGTCTGGCAAGCTCTTTATATATGTTGGTTATTAAACTCTTATCTGAGGTATGGCATGTAAAGATCTTCTCCCATTCTGTGAGGGGTCTCTTGGTTTGGGTAGTGGTTTCTTTTGCTGTGAAGAAGCTTTTTAATTTCATGTAGTCTCATAGGTTTATACTTGCCTTAGTCTTCTTTGTAATTGAATTTGTTTCATTGAAAATGTCTTTAAAATTTATGCGGAAAAGAGTTCTGCCAATGTTTTCCTCTAAGTATTTGATAGTTTGTGGTCTAACATCCAAGTCCTTGATCCACTTGGAATTTATTTTTGTATTTGGTGAAATACAGTGATTCAGTTTCATTCTTCTGCAGGTTTCAACCCATTGTTTCCAACACCATTTGCTGAAGAGACTCTGCTTTCCCCATGTAATAGTCTGGGCCCCTTTGTCAAAGATTAAATGTCCATAGGTGTGGGGCTGTTTTTCTTTTTTTTGTTGTTGTTGCCCTTGTTATTGTTACTGTTACCATTGATGTTGCTGTTGTTGGTTAGGACAGAGAGAAATCAAGAGAGGAGGGGAAGACAGAGAAGGGGAGAGAAAGACACCTGTAGACCTGCTTCACCAATTGTGAAGTGACCCTCCTGCAGGTGGGGAACTGGGGTCTCCAACCCGGATCCTTATGCTGGCCCTTGTGCTTAGTGCCATGTGCATTTAACCCACTCCGCTACTGCCTGGCCCTCCTCCAAAAATTTTTTTCTTTCAAAGATGGGTGTTTCAACTAATTGATAATATTCATTCATTCATTCATTCATTCATTTATTCATTTATTATTGGACAGAGACAGAAATATTGAGAGGAGAGGAGAAGGTAGAGAGGGAAAGACAGAGAGACATCCACAGTCCTGCTTCACCACTTAAGAAGCTTTACCCCTGCTTCAGCCTGAGCCCTTGTGCACTGTAATGTGTGCACTCTGCCAGTTACACCACTCCCTGGCCCCCTAATCGATAGTTTTTAAATTCTTTTTTTTTTTGGCTTATTGATATGGTGTGTGTGTGTGTGTGTGTGTGTGTGTGTGTTAAAAGAAGGAAGGGAAGGAGAGGGGAGGAGAGAAGGAAAGGAAATGGTGTGGCTAGGGATGCAGTTCAGTAGTAGAGTACACATTTTACATTAAAGGGCTCTGAATTCCAACCTGGAAGACAGACAGACAGACAGACAGACAGACACACACACACACACACACACACACCACACCACACACCACACACACACACACATACACACACACACACACACACACACACACACACACACACACACACACACACACACACACACACTTTAGAGACACTTCAGGCTTTCACCACTAGTTACATCTCTAGATACTTATCCATTGACTTCCATCTTGAACAGTCTTCATAACAACATACATTTACTTTAACACGTTGTATTTAAATATCTCTCACTGTTGTTTATACTGCTGTGCACTTTTAATTTTCATTGCTAATTTTAAAATATGTGACTATTTCTATGATGGAAAAAAAGGAGCAGGCACTCACTCTGAGGGCAAACTTCTACAAGTTTGTGGCTTTCATTTTGATGCCTGATTTATCACACACCTTCAGAGTTTTACTAGTGTCAGAAGGAGGCCTGTTTTTCTCTTGCAAGGCTGCATTCTTTGGAGATGAGGTGTTCAAAATCTCTAACACTGAAATGGAGTGTCTCCTGAGTATTTAGCATCTGGATGTGGTCATCATTGCAGTAATAAGAGATAGAGCAGGCCAGAACTGACTCTGTCCAGAGAGAAAGCAGGCTCAACACCAAATCTACCATGGCTTTCCCCCAGTATTATAAGAATAATAGGGCAATAAGGCATCTGCATGAAATACTTGTGCAGTCTTGCTCTTAATTTATCTTATTGCCACCCAACCTACATACAATTAAGAAGCCACTGTAAGAGTTAATGATATCAAAATAATAATTTAAGGACTTATAATCTGTAATTGTCATAAGCTCTGTGTTCCTTACACACCTGTAGTAGTCGCTTCCAATATCAGTCCTAAAATAATTGAAGGGTTTCTGGAATGTGACACATACCCATGATTGCTCAAGAATTATTTTGTGAGTATTTCTGGGAGACAAATTTCTCCATTAGACGGAGATGAACTATCTGACTTATTTTGTATTCATAAATTTTTTGTTATAACAGTTCTACATGCTGTAGTAAAACATTTGAAATTTCAAATAAATTCAAGAGAAAATAATTAAAACTTCTAGTAGATCAACAATTTAGACATAGTTTGCTGATCCAGGAGGTGATGCACTGGTTAAAGCATTATACTCTCAAGCATGAGGTCCTGAGTTCAATCCCCGGCAGCATATCTACCATAGTGATGTCTGGTTCTTTCTCTCTCCTCCTATTTTTCTCATTAATAAAATAAATGAAATATTTTTAAAAAGTAGACTGTTAACTGTTATATACCCATTGAGAATATCTGATAGGTCACTACAGTTATTTAGCTTAAGTAATGTATAGATCTGGCTTTACAAATACAACTTATCTACATCTAAGAACAATTTTAGATGGTACTGTTTTTTTTTTTTTAAATCTTTTTTAAATATTTATTTTATTTATTTATTCCCTTTTGTTGCCCTTGTTGTTTTATTGTTGTAGTTATTATTGTTGTTGTCGTTGTTGGATAGGACAGAGAGAAATGGAGAGAGGAGGGGAAGACAGAGAGGGGGAGAGAAAGACAGACACCTGCAGACCTGCTTCACCGCCTGTGAAGCGACTCCCCTGCAGGTGGGGAGCCGGGGTTGGAACCGGGATCCTTATGCCGGTCCTTGTGCTTTGCGCCACCTGCGCTTAACCCGCTGCTCTACAGCCCGACTCCCTGTTTTTATAAGCTCTGTTTTACATAAGAGAGAGCTGATTAAATGATTTGCCCAAGACCACTAGAAGGTGTTTTGTTTATTTGTTTATATTTTTACCAGATCACTGCTCAGCTTTGCTTTACTGTGTGACTGGGGAATGAATCTGGGACTCTGGAGACTCAGGCATGAATATCTTTGCATAATCAACACACTGTCTCCAATGAAGCTTTTTTTTTTTTTCTCCAATGAAGTTAGGAGAATGAGGGAGATAGCATAGTGGTTATGCAAAAAGAATCTTATGTCAGAGGCTCTAAAGTTCCAGGTTCAATTTCTCATGCCATCATAAAAGACCAGACTAGTGCTCTGGTTAAAAAAAAAAAGTATATATATATATATATATATATATATACAGAGAGAGAGAGAGAGAGAGAGAGAAACAGCAAGAGAGGGACCAGGGCACTACTTATTTCTGGTTTATGATGGTGCTGGGAATTGAACCTTGGACGATGACCTTAGGCATTAAAATCTGTGTAACCACTGTGTTAACTCTCTGGTCTTTCATTTGTAATTTTTAATTTACTTATTTCCTTTTGTTGCCCTTGTTGTTTTATTGTTGTAGTTATTATTGTCGTCGTTGTTGGATAGAACAGAGAGAAATGGAGAGGGGAGGAGAAGACAGAGGGGGGAGAGAAACATAGACACCTGCAGACCTGTTTCACCGCCTGTGAAGCGACTCCCCTGCAGCCGGGGGTTTGAACTGGGATCCTTACACCGGTCCTTGCGCTTTGCTCCACCTGCGCTTAACCTGCAGAGCTACCACCCAATTTCCTCATTTTTAAAATAAACATGGAACAAGAGCAACAAAAGGGAAAAATAAATAAATTAATTAAAAAATTAAAAAATAAACATGGACTAATATACTACAGTTTTGCAAAGTTATTTTAAATTTCAGTTATTTTGAGTATACTATTTAGTATTTCCTTGCTACAAGATATATATTATATCATGCTTATCTTATAGTTTTTAATAACTCCTCTATTATAGTTACTTTATGCTATTTTCATTTAAAATATTTTCATTTATTTATTAATGGATAGAGACAGATAAATTGAGAGGTAGATAGAGAGCAAGAAAGACAGATAGACACCTTCAGCCCTCTTTCACCACTTGTTAAGATTTCCCCCTGCAGATGAGGACCAGAGGCTTGAACCCAGCCCTGTAATGTGTGCACTTAGCCAGGTGCAGCACCAACTGGTCCCTCATTTTTTTTCTTTATAAATAAAACTACATTGGTTTGGGGGCCAGGTGGTGGCATACCTGGTTGAGTGAACATTACAGTGCTCAAGGACCTTGGTTCAAGCCCTGGGTCCCCACCTGCAGGAAGAAAGCTTCACAAGTGGTGAAGCAGGGCTGCAGGTACCTCTCTCTGTCTCTCTCCCTCTCTGTCACCCCCTTCCCTCTCGATTTCTGGCTGTCTCTACCCAAATAAATAAATAAAGATAAAAAAGCAAAAAAAAAACCACATTGGTTTTTATATATATATATATATATATATATACATATATATATTAAAAGATTTTATTTATTTATTAATGAGAAACATAGGAAAAGAGAGACAGAGCCAGACATCACTCTGGTACATGTGCTGCCAGGGATTGAACTCAGACCTCATGCTTGAGAGTCTGATGCTTTATCCACTATGCCACCTCCAGAACTACTATAATTTTTATGACAATTTCTGAGTCTGTCATAGCAAATTTCAAAAATTTGTTATCTATAAATGTTACAAATTTATTCTCATGGCTATAGAAGCTGAAAATGTGAAATCAGGCAAGATTAATCTTGGGATTCTACAGAAGAGACTATTTCTGGCCTTTTCTAGATTGTGGTGACGGTTGTCATTCTGTGTTTTGTGCCTGCCTCATTCTAAAATATGTGTCTGTGGCTACATTACCTCTTCATTACTAGTATGTAATTTCTTCTTGCCTCCATTTTACAAGAACACATGGCATTGAATTAAGGCCTATCCAGATAATGTGGATGATTTTTTTTTCAAATAACAGAAGAAAACAATACTTATTTATTTTTATGATTCAACGCAGATGAAATGGTTTTTAATATTTACTTAATTAATTTACTTTGGATAGAGACGGAAAGAAATTGAGAGAGATGGCAGAATACGGAGGAGGAGAGATACTTGCAGTACTGCTTTATTACTAAGGAAGCTTTCCCCCTGCAGGTAGGGACCAGAGTCTTGAACCAAGGTTCTTCCGTAGAGTAACATGTGTTCTTTACCAAGTGTTACATCACCTGGTTTTATTAATATATTATGTACCAACAAAATATCTCATTCATGTAATATGCATGCTTTGCCATGTATGTGGCTCAGGTCTGAGACCAGTACCTGCTATATTGGAAGAAACTTCAATAAAGTTGAATGCCGTGGTCTTTTCTTTTTCTCTCTATGGGAAAAAATGTAGCTCAAAGTGGAGTATTCCTGGTGATGCCAAAAAAAAGGTTATTTTTTCTTTAATTTATAAATATTAAGAGTCTCACACACTATGCTAAAATATTTTATATCCATTTTACTATTATTTAAAATATCTCAAATATAAAGGATGTTTAGGTTGATGGGTTCATGTGGATGTTACCTAAGACTACAATAACAAAAGGATACAAGTTAGATACAAAATTAAAAAGAAAATTTCCACATCTACAAAGATATTGAATGTGTGTGCTTAACCAGGTGTGCCACCACTTGGCCCCATTACAATGAAATACAGAATAAGAAAAATCAAAGATGGGCTCATGCATCTCAGAAAACTATAACATATATTAATACAACCCACATCAATAATAATATTCAGGTTTACATTGCGTTTATTGACTAAGCCTAAAGCCAATGCCATAATTTTGGATAACGCAGATGATTTTATTATCTCAAGATCCTTAACTAAGTCACATCTTCCAAAATACTTCTGCCTTATAAAGTAATATGCTGGGGATTAGGATGTGAACGTAACATTAGAGGTGTCACCATTGAGCCCACCGCAGTTACATTAAGATATATTGCTCATGTGAAGTGAGATAAACCAGAAAGAGAAGGACGAATACCAGATGACTTGACTTATAGGTGATACTTAAGAAACAAAGAAAGTGAAAATACAGGATGAAATCTAGGCTATCTCTGGTCTATTGCAGCAGAGTTAAGGACACTAGAGCGAGGAGGCAGAAGAGATTTGAGAATGCGTGGGGACCCTGTAATAGTGGATGTCAGTTGGTGTTGGTTGTGATACCCATACCTGTCATGAATAGATAAGAAACTGTATGCATGTGACAACTGTATTATAAATTATTACCACTCAATAAAGTGATTTAAAAAAAGATCATATCGGGGGGTGGGGAAGAAAAATCATATCCCTAAAATTAGAATACTTAGTTCAGGGTTTATAAGATTTGGATTTTTTTTAGATAAATATTTCCAAATTGTACTCTTGTCTTTGAATTTGCATTTTAATGTCCTTAAGCACATATGTGTTAGATATGCTTTCAAAAACATGTGTACCCTATAAGAGTAAAAAAAGAAATAGAAAATAATTTAAATTATTTAATTTAAATAAAATTAAGTAAATAAAATTAAAGGTCAGGAATAAAATAGAAAGAAATAGTAGAGTATCACCATTGCCTTGCTTGACAATTTAAGGTCTATTCTTAATTATTGCAACAAAACAGGCCCTTTTGGCTTAGGCTTGGAGTTCTTGTCAAGTTTGTGTATTTTAGTGTCTTTATTGAACTTACGCTTTATTTCTGTCTAGACATGCATTTTTGGAGTGGTCTTTGCCCTTTTATGTAAAATACTCTTGTATTATAACATTTAAGTTTCCCACTAAAAAGAAACATTTTCCTATTTTCAATTTTAATAATCTGTGCAATGTAGAGTACTTTTATAAACACTTGATAGAAACTGGCAAGCAGGCTCTGAGGGTATGTTATATGCCTTGCATGAACAGAGCCCTGGTCTTGACTCCTGGCACTATATAGAGAAGAGTAGTGCTTTGTTCTCTCTCTATCTCTCATTAATAAATAAATTAAAACGAATAATATTAAATCATTTGATGAGTAGGTTGTATTCTTTTTTTATATTTATTTTATTTATTTATTCCCTTTTGTTGCCCTTGTTGTTTTATTGTTGTAGTTATTATTGTTGTTGTCATTGTTGGATAGGACAGAGAGAAATGGAGAGAGGAGGGGAAGACAGAGAGGAGAGAAAGATAGACACCTGCAGACCTGCTTCACCGCCTGTGAAGCGACTCCCCTGCAGGTGGGGAGCCGGGGTTGGAACCGGGATCCTTATGCCGGTCCTTGTGCTTTGCGCCACCTGCGCTTAACCCGCTGCGCTACAGCCCAACTCCCAGTAGGTTGTATTCTATTAAGAGGTGGAAAACCATCAAAATTAGATATATTTTTCCCCCCTCAGAGTTGAAAAGTTCACAAAGAAAGAACTCCATCTCAGGATAAATGTTATTTTAGTAATTATTTGATAATAAATCAGGTGGAATTGTGTTTTCAGTGCTTGATAGCAGAGAACAGTGAAACATTAGTTTCTTCATACTGGATGGCTTTTTACAAATAACTTGCAGAAATTACCTGTCGAGTTGAGTGTGAGACTTAAAGTCAAAAACAACACACTTATTCTAGAGATAGGACCATTGTTCAAAATCAGGTTTGGAAGTTCTCTCTTAAAGCTGATTTTGACTTATGGTTTATGATTCCCCCAAATCAGTTTCATTTCTCTTATAAACTTTTCTTGTATTTTGCCCACATTTACTTATCCTTTCTTTCAGTTTGACCATCCATTGCACATGACTCTGAAAAGACTTTGTTTTGGTTCCAAAAGTCAAATTCACTTCTGTGGAAAAGGAATTCCCTGCCAGAAAGTATACACAATATGTTGCTACATTTTCCAAAAATGACATAAGCAATGAAATTATCATTTGCATACATACAAGGCCTCTTGAGGACCTTACTTAGGGTATGTTTTCACCAATGTTGTGGCATTTCAGTATAAATAATACAATAGAGTTATAAGATGCTAAACTTTATGAAGAAGTCACTCAAGATTGTTTAGTCAGGAGTCGGTGGTAGCGCAGTGGGTTAAGCGCACGTGGCACAAAGCGCAAGGACCAACATAAGGATCCTGGTTGGAGCCCCCAGCGGGGCTTCACAAGTGATGAAGCAGGTCTGCCGGTGTCTATCTTTCTCCCTCTCTGTCTTCCCTTCCTCTCTCCATTTCTCTCTGTCCTATCCAACAGCAATGACATCAATAACTACAACAATAAAACAACAAGGGCAACAAAAGGAAATAAATAAAAACATATATAAAAAAAAGTTTGTTTAGTTAAATTCACGTAGTTTAACAAAAAAAGTAAAGGGTGCCGAGTCATGACACTCCTGGCTGAGTGCACATGTCACAAGGCGCAAGGACCAAGGTTCAAGCCTGCAATCCCCACCCGCAGGGGGAAAGCTTTGCAAGTGGTGAAGCAGTTGTTGTATGTGTGTCTCTCTGTCTTTCTTCCTCTCTATCACCACTTCCCTATTTCTGACTGTCTCTATCCAATAAATAAAATAGAGATAATAAAAATATTTTTAAAAAGTAAAGGTGTGATTCAGGAAGAGCCATTTTCCCCTTTCAACTATGAAACATTGTTACAGAAGCTGTGAACTTATGACTAGAAAAGACCAGCCTGTTTCACCAGCTAGAAATTTATAAATGTTTCTAGATGTAACAGTAATTCTCTACTTCAGATTACAGCCTGTTTCAATCACGAATGAAACATATGAGCTTTGAGTAAGATTGCCAGACAACAAATAAAAATTGAATTTCAGATAAATAATGCATTTATTTAACATTATAAGCATACTTCAAACATTGCATGGGATTTTAATTGATTATTTATTTATTACTAGAGTACTGCTCAACTGTGGCTTATGGTGGTGCTGGGCTCATGACCTTAAAGCCTCAGGTATGAAAGACTTTTCTTTTTAAATATATTTTATTTGGTTTATTTTATTTTATTAAATTTTATTTTATTATATTTATTCCCTTTTGTTGCCCTTGTTTTATTGTTGTATTTAATTATTATTGATGTCGTCAGTGTTGGATAGGACAGAGAGAAATGGAGAGAGGAGGGGAAGACAGAGGAGGAGAGAAAGACAGACATCTGCAGACCTGCTTAATCACTTGTGAATCGACTCCCCTGCAGGTGGGGAGCCCGGGGTTTGAACTGGGATCCTTATGCAGGTCCTTGAGCTTTGCACCAGGTGCGCTTAACCTGCTGCGCTGCTACCCGACTCCCTATTGGTTTATTTTAATTATACACATACACACACAGAGAGATTCAGATATACAGAGATAACAGAGAGAGACCAGAGTACTGTTCAGCTCTGGTTTGTAGCGATGCTAATGATTGAATCTGGGACTTTGGGGTCTCAGGCATGAAATTTTATTTCATAACTATTATGCTATCTCTCCAGCCCTGTCTGGTATATTCTTATACTAAAAATAATAATTTATTCACAATTCAGATTTAGCTGAAATTTCTGTATTCTTTCTGACAAATGTAGCTTTGGAATATATAAAGCATACATTTCATTATTTTGTAGTCAGTCTATCAACGAAGTGTGCAAGAAATATTTACAAGTCATTAAGTGGTCATATGGTCTCCCACATCATGCAGCTTCCTTGAAGTAGGCTAAACCATTTCTGTTTCTGGCCAATATGCCATGGTAGAAATGATGTCAGTAGATTGATGTGCTTAAGCTACCATGCAACCAAATAACCCAGATCACCCTTCCTCTGATGGAGTGGAATGAAAGCCATGTGTTCAGTATCAAAATCGTAAGATGTAGCAGCCTTGGACAGCTGAAAAAAGAGTTGAAACGGCAGTACATACTATGATAACTGGACCACACTATGATTAGCATGTGTAGGAGAAAAATCTCATCTGTCAGTCCTTCGAAATTTCATGTTTGGTTTATCACTTTGTGTAGATGATTCAGATGTGTAATAATACTGTGTCTTAGCTGATAATTAAGTAAATGCTATGACTCTAAGGTTACTGGTGTAGTTTTTTTAAAAAAATTTTGTGGCAATGCAATCCATTTTGCAGGTTTGTTTTGGTGTATTAAATGAATGTTAAAGGTTAAAAGCTCCAGAGTTCTATCTGCTGCATGGTAGAATTCAATAAATAGAAATGATGTTTAATGATAGCATGCCTGTTATAAATATTGTTTTAATTTTGGTAGCAATCTCATGAAATTTGTGCTATTATAGTTTCAGTGCTATAACTAAGGGAAATGAGGCTTGGAGTGGTTAAGCAATTTGCACAAGGTCGTTTCACAAAGCTGCTACTTAAATATAGAGGTAGGTCTCTGTTCCATGGCAGCCTGACTCCAAAATCTATTATTTATAAATTTACATCACATAGACATTTGTTTATGACATACAGAAGCCCATTTCTTTTCCTTTCCTTTCCTTTCTCTTTCCTTTCCTTTTCTCTTCCTTCCTTTTCTTTTCTCTCACTTTTTCTTTCTTTCCTTCTTTCTTTCTCCCTTTCTTTCTTCCTTTCTTTTTCTTTCTTTCTCTCTTTTTCTTTCTTTCTTTCTCTCTTTCTTTCTTTCTCCCCCCCCCCCTTTCTGTTTATAACCAGAGCACTGATCATCTCTGGTTTATGATGGTTCAGGGGATTGAACCTGGGATTTCGGGGCCTCAGTTATGAAAAAATCTCTTTGCATAAACATTACACTATCCACCCCCACCCCAGAAGCCTGTTTCTATGCAATTAATTCATAAAACATATGTTAATTTCCTATCATATCAGTTGCTCTGTATTATAATTAGAGTACAGGAAGTCTCAGTCTTGCTCAGGCAAGTAAGTAAATAATTACAGATTGGTATACGTTATATGACTGAGGAAAGCACAAGATTCATTTAGGGATGGAGATGGAATTTGAAGAGGCTGCAAAGAAGTGGTACAACCTGAGCTTTCTCTTGGAAAGAGTGTGAGTTGACCGAATAAAAAACAGACTGGGAGGGGGCTGGGTGGTAGCTCAGCAGGTTTGGTGAACATGGTGCAAAGTGTAAGAACTGGGGTAAGGATCCTAGTCTGAGCCCCTGGCTCCCCATCTGCAGGGGGATCGCTTTACAAGTGGTGAAACAGGTCTGCAGGTGTCTATTTTTATCTCCCTCCTCTCTTGATTTTTCTCTGTCCTATCCAACAACAAAGACAGCAATAACAACAATTCTTCTTCTAGTGTTTGCCCTTCTTCCGTAGCCAGTCAACAGCATCAGGTTGAGCCTGATGTAAAGTTTCAAGACCTCCTTTGAATCTGGAGAGGTGGCAGTCGTTGACTATGTGGGTCATAGTCTGTCTGTAGCCGCAGGGGCAGTTCGGGTCGGGTCGTCTCTGGCTCCCCAGCGATGGAACATAGCGGCTCACCAGCCATGGCCTGTTCGATAGCGATTGAGGAGGGCCCAATCATAACGTGATAGGTCAAAGCCGGGTTGACGCTTGCAGGGGTCTGTGATGAGGTGTTTGTTCTTTACCTCAGCTGACTGCCAACTCTGTTTCCAAGAGTCTGGAACAGAGAAGTTCAGTGTAGGCGTAGGGGACCAGATTGGGTGACGAGACATCAAGCGTTGGACAGGGTGGGCGAAGATATCCGCGTATATTGGCAGGTCCGGTCGAGCGCAGATGTGGGAAATGAACTTAGATGATGCCGCATCCCGACAAATATCTGGCGGGGCGATGTTGCTAAGAACTGGAAGCCATGGAACCGGGGTGGAACGGATGGTTCCAGAAATTATCCTCATGGAGGAATATAATTTGGAATCGACCAAGTGGACATGGGGGCTACGGAACCATACTGGGGCACAGTATTCTGCAGTGGAATAGCATAATGATAACAACAATGATAAACAACAAGGAACAAAAGGGGGGAAAAATAGCCTCCAGGAACAGTGGATTTGTAGTGTAGGCACTGAGCCCCAGCAATAACCCTGGAGGCAAAACAAACAAAAAAAGACTGCGGATTTTAAGTACAGAGAACACACAATGAACATACACAAGCCCAAGTTCCGTCTTCAGAAAATGTAATTATAAATGTTGTTTACAAGTACACCGTGAGCTCAGGTGTTGGGTATAATCAGTGGGAGCAAGAAACAATTCAGGATCTAAGCACCGCTCAACAGGAGTGGGAATAAGGTCACAGGGGCTACTGAGCAGAAGAAAGGATGTGGAAATAGAGAGAGGACTGTCACTACTCTGATTCTCTCACTCCTCACTACTCTGATTCTCTCACTCCTCTGATTCTCTCACTACTCTGATTCCTCACTACTCTGATTCTCTCACTTATCCTCTGATTCTCTCACTCATCCTCTGATTTTCTCACTCCTCCTCTGATTCTCTCACTCCTCACTACTCTGATTCTCTCACTCCTCACTACTCTGTTTCTCTCACTACTCTGATTCTCTCACTACTCAGGTTCTCTCACTCCTCACTACTCTGATTCTCTCACTCCTCACTCCTCTGATTCTCTCACTACTCTGATTCTCTCTTCTTTTATTCCACCACTGCTTCCCATTGTGCAAAATTAACGAAGTCAGTTAGCAAAGGAGCAAAGGAAATACAGTCTCAGGAGTCAGCTGTCTGACATATAGAGCAGACTAGGGGGAGGAGGCTGAGGGATAATCTTAGAGCCAACAGCAGCTAAACATCCATTTCGTTCTCTTGCTGCTTGAGGAGAGTGTTGATATTCATCAGTCAGCAATACTAAAATATTCCTCTGCCTTCTCTAAAGTTTCCTCAGTATCACACCTCAAGATGGAGCTTAGGTATAAGAAGCTTATGGGAGAAGCCCTTTCAGGATCAGTACTCATGGAGGCAAGTGAACTGAAGTAGGATTGGCAGAGGTAGAAGTTGAGGTGCAGTGTAGTCCCAATCGAGCGTCATTTCAAAGCACTGACCTTTATATTTCTCCCATGCTACTGCCCCTGGGAAGGAGGGATCCTTGGGTGAAGCAGTTTGCTTCTGAATATCTCTGCAAAAGGCCAATGGCTGTGAAGCATTGTCCAAAAGAATTCCCAGAAGCAAAGGAAATAAATTGCGATTCAGATAGGTTCCAAAAGCAACTTTCCCATGGAGGAAGCTTTTAAGAGAATTAGAATAAGCTAGAGTTCACCCTGCTACAGCCTGGCTAACTTGCTCTACTATGCTATCCATATTCCCTTACAGCAGCTGTCAGCTTTACTGGTCTCAATAGTTTATCTGGTGGTAATGATCCAGACTTATTTATTTATTTAATTAAAAAAAATTAAAATAAATTTAGTTTTTAAAAATATTTTATTTATTCTCTTTTGTTGCCATTGTTTTTTAATTTAATTAATTTTATTTTTTTATTTAAGGAAGGATTAATTAACAAAACCATAGAGTAGGAGGGGTACAATTCCACACAATTCCCACCACCCAATCTCCATTTCTCACCCCCTCCCCTGATAGCTTTCCCATTCTCTTTCCCTCTGGGAGCATGGACCCAGGGTCATTGTGGGTTGCAGAAGGTAGAAGGTCTTGCTTCTGTAATTGCTTCCCCACTGAACATGGGCGTTGACTGGTCGGTCCATACTCCCAGTCTGCCTCTCTTTTTCCCTAGTAGGATGGGTCTCTGGGGAAGCAGAGCTCCAGGACACACTGGTGGGGTCTGCAGTCCAGGGAAGCCTGGCCGGCATCCTTATGACATCTGGAACCTGGTGACTGAAAGGAGAGTTAACATACGAAGCCAAACAAATTATTGAGCAATCATGGACCCAAAGCTTGGAATAGAGGACCTAGTGTTAGGGGGGTACTCACTGCAAACTCTAGTGCATTTCTGCTTTCAGGCATATATTTTGCAGTAGTTTACAGATACGTGTGAACATATGCTCTCTCTCACAGAACCTGGTGTATATCTAGGTTTTGGGACTTTGTTAGAAAGTGAACCACCTGGGATGGAATTAGAGAATACTATGAAAGGAAAGGTCTCACCTGAGTAATGAAGTTGAAGGGTTGTCATTCCACACGTGAAGTCTCTGGACACAGTCTGAAGTGAAGCATGTTGAGGTGGCAATCGTTGTGTTGGTTAGGTTGTGATCGGCGGATGCAATATTATTTGATATGGATTGGGAGAGGCATACGGGAAAGTGGGCCCTATCCAATGGTTCCAGGACTGGGGGAAGTAGAGGCTCCATAGTGGAGATGTGAGGTTCCTGCTGTCTTAGGGTTCAAAAAGACAATCGATAGTTAATGTTATCATCACATTAATTGGTAATTGGGTTAACTTTGAAAAGTCCTTTTGTTAGGGTTTGCTGTATAGTACCCAGTATCTTGTATATAGCTGTGCTATTGGTTGCTTCTGATCTACTTGGTCTAGGCTTTTGAGAGAGTCTGCATATCAATTACACAGCCTATATATTAAAAAGATTCAGTTTGTGTTTTGAAAAACTTCGAGACATACAATTAATATTCCCCCTCTCGTATTAATTAACTAGTGATTTATATGACTACATTTTACTAGGAGTGTACATAAACACCTTTCCCACCACCAAAAGACTGTGACCCATCCCTTCCACCCACTCCTAACCCCCACTGTCCCAGGAAGCTGCATGTCTACTCCTCACCACTGGGTTTTTACTTTGGTGCCCTACTTACTATTTGGTCAGGTCCTGCTTTTAGTTTCCCTTTCAGATCTTCTTACTCAACTTCTGTTGATGAGAGGGATCATCCCATACTCATCTTTATCTTTCTGACTTAGCTCACTTAACATAATTCCTTCTAGCTCTGTCCAAGATGGGTCAGAAAGGGTGGGTTCATTGTTCTTGAGAGCTGCATAGTATTCCATTGTGTATATATACCACAGCTTTCTCAGCCACTCATCTGTTGTTGGGCACCTGGGTTGCTTCCAGGTTTTAGCTATTATGAACTGTGCTTCTATGAACATAGGAGTACACACCTCTTTTTGGTTGGGTGTTATGGAGTCCTTGTTGTTGTAGTTATTATTGTTGTTGTTATTGATGTCGTCATTGTCGGATAGGACAGAGAGAAATAGAGAGAGGAGGGGAAGACAAGAAAGGGAGAGAGAAAGAAAGATAAGACAACTGCAGACCTGCTCCACCACCTGTGAAGCGACTCCCCTGTAGGTGGGGAGACGGGGGCTCCAACCGGGATCCTTACACCAGTCCTTGCATCTCGCACCAGGTACACTTAACCTGCTGTGCTACCGTCCGACCCCCTTTTTAAATTTTAAGGAGAGATACAGATAGACACACAAAGACCAGAGCATTCCTCAACTCTGGCTTATGGTGGTCCTGGGGCTTGAACCTGGGAGCCTCTGGCATGAAAATCTTTTGGCAGAACCATTATGCTATCTCCCCCAGCCTCTAGCAACTTTTTTTGTGTGTGGGACCTAAGCACTGTTCATCATAGTAACTCTGGCTATAGTTACCTACAATTGTCAAATCACCATCAAAACTGGACAAAGAGTACCATTTGTCCACTGAATTTAATTGGATGGATTCTTGCTATATCCTCTGATGGAAGTGCCTGTCCTTTGCAAAACAGTGTCTTTATTTATTTATTTTTTTCAACAGTAAATACAATAGTTTGTACATGCATAACATTCCCCAGATTCCCATTTAACAATACAACCCCCACTATGTCATTCATCATCTTTCATGGACCTGTATTCTCCCCACGCACGCACCCCAGAGTCTTTTACTTTGGTGTAATACACAAATTCCATTTCAGGTTCGACTTGTGTTTTCTTTTCTAATCTTGTTTTTCAACTTCTGCCTGAGAGTGAGATCATCCCATATTCATCCTTCTGTTTCTGACTTATTTCACTCAACATGATTTTTTCAAGGTCCATCCAAGATGGGCTGAAAACGGTGAAGTCACCATTTTTTACAGCTGAGTAGTATTCCATTGTGTATATATACCACAACTTGCTCAGCCACTCATCTGTTGTTGGACACCTGGGTTGCTTCCAGGTTTTGGCTATTACAAATTGTGCTGCCAAGAACATATGTGTACACAGATCTTTTTGGATGGATGTGTTGGGTTGCTTAGGATATATCCCCAGGAGGGGAATTGCAGGGTCATAGGGTAGATCCATTTCTAGCCTTCTGAGAGTTCTCCAGACTGTTCTCCACAGAGGTTGGACCAATTGACATTCCCACCAGCAGTGCAGGAGGGTTCCTTTGACCCCACACCCTCTCCAGCATTTGCTGCTGTTCCCTTTTCTGATGTATGACACTCTCACAGGAGTGAAGTGATATCTCATTGTTGTCTTTATTTGCATTTCTCTGACAATCAGAGACTTGGAGCATTTTTTCATGTGTCTCTCAGTCTTTTGGATCTCTTCTGTGGTGAATATTCTGTCCAAGTCCTCCCCCCATTTTTGGATTGGGTTATTTGTTGTCTTGTTGTTGAGTCTGGCAAGCTCTTTATATATGTTGGTTATTAAACTCTTATCTGATGTATGGCATGTAAAGATCTTCTCCCATTCTGTGAGGGGTCTCTTGGTTTGGGTAGTGGTTTCTTTTGCTGTGAAGAAGCTTTTTAATTTGATGTAGTCCCATAGGTTTATACTTGCCTTAGTCTTCCTTGTAATTGGATTTGTTTCATTGAAAATGTCTTTAAAATTTATGTGGAAAAAAGTTCTGCCAATATTTTCCTCTAAGTATCTGATAGTTTCTGGTCTAACATCCAAGTCCTTGATCCACTTGGAATTTATTTTTGTATTTGGTGAAATACAGTGATTCAGTTTCATTCTTCTGCAGGTTTCAACCCATTGTTTCCAACACCATTTGTTGAAGAGACTCTGCTTCCCCCATGTAATAGTCTGGGCCCCTTTGTCAAAGATTAGATGTCCATACGTGTGGGGCCTGATTTCTGGGCTCTCAATTCTATTCCACAGGTCAGTATGTCTGTTCATGTTCCAGTACCAAGCAGTTTTGATGACAATGGCCCTATAATACAGTTTGAGATCTGGCAGTGTGATGCCTCCGGTTCTGTTCTTTTTTCTCAAGATTGTTTTGGCAATTCTAGGTCTTTTTTGGTTCCAGATAAACATTTGTAGCATTTGTTCTATTCTCCTAAAAAATGTGCTTGGGATCTTGATGGGGATAGCATTAAATTTGTAGATGGCTCTGGGTAATATATTCATTTTGATGATGTTAATTCTTCCAACCCATGAACATGGAATATCTTTCCACTTCTTTGTGTCTTTTTCAATTTCTTTGAGTAGTAACTCATAATTTTCAGTATACAAGTCTTTCACTTCTTTGGTTAGGTTTACTCCTAGATATTTTATTGTTTTTGTTGCTATAGAAAAAGGAACTGATTTCTGGATTTCAATTTCTTCTTAGTGTTTGCATAGAGGAATGCCACTGACTTTTGAATGTTAATTTTATAGCCTGACACATTACTGTATTGCCTGATGATTTCCAAAAGCTTCTTGCTGGATTCCTTAGGTTTTTCCATGTATACTATCATGTCATCTGCAAATAGGGAGAGTTTGACTTCTTCTCTTCCAATCTGTATGCCTTTAATTCCTTGCTCCTGCCTGATTGCTATGGCAAGAACTTCCAACACTATGTTGAATAGTAATGGTGATATTGGGCAGCCCTGTCTAGTACCTGATCTGAGGGGAAATGCTTCCAGTTTTTCACCATTGAGTATGATGTTGGCTGTAGGTTTGCTATATATAGACTCCACTATCTTCAGGAATTTTCCATCTATTCCCATTTTTTGTAGTGTTTTGATCATAAAGGGATGTTGTATTTTGTCAAAGGCTTTCTCTGCATCTATTGATATGACCATGTGGTTTTTGGTCTTGCTTTTGTTGATGTGGTGGATCAGATTGATTGATTTACATATATTAAACCAACCTTGCATGCCTGGGATAAACCCCACTTGGTCATGATGAACAATCTTTTTGATATACTGCTGTATCCGGTTGGCTAGAATTTTGTTCAATATTTTCGCATCTATGCTCATCAGAGATATTGGTCTGTAGTTTTCTTTTTTTTTAAATATTTATTTTATTTATTCCCTTTTGTTGCCCTTGTTGTTTTATTGTTGTAGTTATTATTGTTGTTGTCGTTGTTGGATAGGACAAAGAGAAATGGAGAGAGGAGGGGAAGACAGAGAGGAGGAGAGAAAGATAGACACCTGCAGACCTGCTTCACCGCCTGTGAAGCGACTCCCCTGCAGGTGGGGAGCCGGGGTTAGAACCGGGATCCATATGCCCGTCCTTGTGCTTTGCGCCACCTGCGCTTAACCTGCTGTGCTACAGCCCGACTCCCTGGTCTGTAGTTTTCTTTTTTGGTTGTGTCCCTGTCTGCTTTTGGTATCAGGGTGATGTTGGCTTCATAGAATCTGTCAGGGAGTATTCCAGTGTCTTCAATCTTCTGGAAGACTTTTAAAAGTAGAGGTATTAGTTCTTCTTTGAAAGTTTTGTAGAATTCATTTGTAAAACCATCTGGTCCAGGACTTTTATTTTTGGGAAGATTTTTGATAACTGTTTCAATTTCATTAGCTGTGATGGGCCTGTTCATGTTATCCATTTCCTCTTGACTTAGTTTTGGAAGTTGGCAGGTATCTAGGAAATCATTCATTTCTTCCAGGTTCTCTAGCTTGGTGGCATATAGTTGTTCATAGAAGCCTCGCATGATATGTTGAATTTCTGCAGTGTCTGTTGTGATATCTCCTCTTTCATTTAATATCCGATTTATTTGGGTCTTCTCCCTTTTTTGTTTTGTGAGTCTGGCTAAAGGCTTGTCGATTTTGTTTACTCTTTCGAAGAACCAACATTTACTTTCATTGATCTTTTGTATGGTTTTCCTATTCTCAATGTTATTTATTTCTGCCCTAACTTTAGTGATTTCTGTCCTTCTGGTTGCTTTAGGATTCCTTTGTTGTTCTTCTTCTAGGTCTTTAAGATGTGCAATCAGGCTGTTTATTTGTGCCTTTTCTTGTTTCCTTATGTGTGCTTGTATAGCTATGAACTTCCCTCTTAGGACTGCTTTAGCTGTGTCCCAAATATTTTGATAGCTTGTGTCTTCATTTTCATTGAACTCTCGAAACATTTTGATTTCTTCCTTGATTTCCTCTTTGACCCAGAAGTTGTTAAGAAGTGTACTGTTGAGCTTCCACATTTTGGGACTCTTACTAATCTTTTGTTGATTGTTAAGTGTTAGTTTAATTCTACTGTGGTCTGAAAAGATGCTTGGGATGATTTCAGTGCTCTTGAATTGGCTGATGCTGTCTTTGTGGCCTAATATATGGTCTATCCTTGAGAATGATCCATGTGGAGTTGAGTAAAATGCGTATTCCAGCTTCTTGGGATGAATGACTCTGAAAATGTCCAATAGTTCTAGTTTATCTATCTCTTCATTTAGCTCCCTTATGTCTTTACTGATTTTCTTCCTGGATGATCTGTCAAGTTGAGAGAGTGGGGTGTTGAAGTCCCCTACTATGATTGTGTTACTGTTAATATATTGCTGTAGCTCTTTCAGTAGAAGTTTGATGTATTTTGATGGCTTCTCATTGGCTGCATAGATATTAATAATTTTTAAGTCCTCTTGATTGACTGATCCTCTGAGCATTAAGTGGTGTCCATTCCTATATTTTTTAATCTTATCTATTTTAAAGTCTATCATGTCAGATATGAGAATAGCTGTTCCTGCCCTTTTTTGTGGGCCATTGGCTTGTATGATAGTTTTCCATCCTTTCAGTTTAAGTCTGTGTTTGTCTTGTTGAGTTAGGTGAGTTTCCTGTAGACAACATATTGTTGGGTTGTGTTTTCTGATCCTTTTTCATACTCTGTGTCTTTTAATAGGTGAATTCAGGCCATTGACATTTATTGATATCAAAGACTGAAGATATTTTAATGCCATTCTTGTAGAGTTTTAGAGTGTTTTGATATATGTCCTATTTGTGGTGGTCTGGTTGTTTATAGGAGACCTTTCAGAACTTCTTTCAGGGCAGGCTTGGTGATGGTTGCTTCCTTCAACTGTTGCTTGTCTGAGAAGGTTTTGATGCTTCCATCTAGTCTGAATGACAATCTAGCAGGATATAGTATTCTTGGCTGAAAGCCTTTCTCATTGAGCACTCGATAGATATCTTGCCATTCTCTTCTGGCCTGTAGTGTTTGTATGGAGAAGTCTGCTGCTAATCTTATGGGTTTTCCTTTGTAGGTGACTCTTTGTTTTTCTCTTGCAGCCTTGAGGATCCTTTCTTTATCCTTATTCCTTTCCATTCTAAGTATGACATGTCTTGGTGTCTTTAGGTGTGGGTTAATTCTGTTTGGGACCCTCTGTGCTTCTTGAATCTTTATGTCTTTGGTGTTGTCTAGACTAGAGAAATTTTCAGCTATTATGGCCTGGAGAATGCTTTCTTCCTCTCCTTCTCTTGCTTCCTCTGGTAAGCCAATAATGCGCATGTTGTTTCTTTTGAAGTCATCCCATAGGACTCTGTTGTTGTTTTCAGCATCTCTTAATCTCTTTTTGAGATCTCTTACTTCTTTTTTAGTTGTCTCTAATTCATCCTCAATCTTGCTAATTCTGTCTTCAGCCTCATAGATTCTATTCTCTCTGCCCTCTACTGCTTTCTGGAGTTCATCTATTTTGTTGCCCTGCTCTGATACTGTTTTAGCTTGTTCAGCTAGTTGCCTTCTTAGCTCAGAGATTTCAGCTTTCAGCTCTCTAATAACCATGAGATAATTAGAATTTTCTTCCATATTCTCATTTGTTGATCCTGCATTTCTGATTACAATTTTTTCAAATTCTTTACTCACTCCTGTTATTATTTCCTTAGCTAATGTTTGGATGTTGAACTCGTTGTTTTGTGCTTCACCCTCTGGAGGACTTTTAGCTGGACTCTTGTCCTGGTTCAAGTCTCCAATATTTTTTCTTGTTGTTTTAACCATTTTATATATTATGTTATGAATTCCCTTTATCAGTACTTTTCAAATTATTGATCACTATTGCCTGGATTGACTTGTGTCTAAGTAATTTAATTAAAGGTTTTACCGTGGTGGAAGTTAACAGTTTTTTCAATCCCTGAGTTGGAGCTCAGTGGTGTAAAAGCCTCTTTTTTTTTTCTTCCCTGTATGCTATGGGAGCCTGAGGGCTTTTGAACTATCAATAGGCTTCTTAGCTTAATCTCTGACTCCTGACCAAGAGATAAAGCAGGGTGTGGCAGAGATAATCCAGTGGTTATGCAAAGAGTCTTTCACAGCCCCTCAGCAATGCCACCGAGGTATAGGTCTTCTCCTCAGTTTCCCAGTTAGATCTCTGTTCCCTGATGTCCTTCCCTGTTGCTGCTCCAGATTCTGAGGGTAGTAGCAATGGAGACTCAGAGTTGCACTTGGTGAGTCTCTGGGGAGTCCTTTCCTCCCTTCAGCTGTCCCCTTGTTGGTGGAGCAGACTGGAGGTGGTGTCTCCACTGATAAACTGTTGAACTGTTAGCAGTCAATTAATCTCTTTAGGCCCCTCTCTCCTCTCTGTCACCAGCCACGCGTGTTTGTACTCATGGGTGATTTACTGGGTTCCTGTGGTCATTCTAGTCCTGTCTTGTTTCGGTCCGGGTGGTCTCCTTTGGTATTCCTAGTTGATCCAGGAGAGGAGAGGAGAGGAGAGGAGAGAAAGTGATCTGCTACTCGTAGCTCCGCCTCCGGAAGTCGAATCCAAAACAGTGTCTTTAAATCCAGACATAAGAGTTTGGTGCAAACAATAGTGAAGAACTCTGAATTAGGATCAATCTTTGGGTTACTTTAGATTTGGAGACCAGAGGGTCAGGGCAGTGGCTCAGTAGATAAAATGCCTTGTGTACATGAGACCCTGGATTTGGTTCCTGACACCGAATGACAGAATAGTCCTTTGGTCTCTCTCTCTCTCTCTCATTAAAAAAAAAAAAAATAAAGATAGGAAAGACAGTGAAAAGTTACAATGATGGAAGTGGTTAGTTGCATAGGAGGGGAATAGCAGTGTTTGATGTCTCTGAAGGCAAAAGAAGAAAATGTTTCAAGAAATTATCAGATGATGCTATAGGAAAGATAAGATTAAGGGAAGATCATTGGGTTGAGCAAGAACTAGTGGCCATGAAGAATATTTTATTTTTTAAAATTATATTTGTAAGATTACAAGATAATAGGAGTGTATATTAACACCATTCCTGCCACCAAAGTTCAGTGTTGTCCCCCGCCCCAATAAAGAAGCTGAACATCTACCTTCCTCCTTCCCCAGAGATTTTTGCATTGGTTCATTGCTTCAAACTCAGTCAGATTCTGCTTTGAGTTTTCCTTTCTGAAGAGTATTTTTTCAGTGGAGTAGTGGACATCTGATAAATTGAGGTTAAAAGTGGAAATAGGGGGCCAGGCAGTGATGCGCCGGGTTAGGTGTACACATCACAGTGTGCAAGGACCCAGGTTCAAGGCCCTGGTCCCCATCTGCAGGAGGAAAGCTTCACAAGAAGTGAAACAGGTCTGTAGGTGCCTCTCTGTTTCTCTCCCTTTCTCTCTCCCTTTCCCCTCTCATTTTTCCCCGTCTCTATCCAGTAATACACATAAATAAAAAATTTAAAAAGTAGACATAGAAGGAAAGCAAGAAGACAGGTACATATGGTTTTAAGATATTTTTCTATGGATGGAAAAAAGGAGAAGTCCTGTTTGAAGGAGTTTTTTTTTTTTTTAAGGTAGCATATTTCTATTATGCCATGATAATAGAAATGATCCAATAGAAAGGGAATAGTGGAAACTGATTATTCTTTTCAAAGATGTCTACAAAAAGTGCTAGCTACTCTATTTTATATTACTTTTAAAATATGACCTTGATCAAACAAAATGGCCAGTCTATTTTCAGCATGTATGTGTGTGTATGTTTTGCTGGACTTTGATGCATGTGATATTTCACTACCCAGGCTGACTTTTACAGTTATAGAGGCAGCAAAAGACAAACAGAAAAAGAGAGACAACGCAATATTGAAGCTTCCTCGGTGCCTTAGTACTCCCATATGGTGCTGGGTTCAAGCATGGGAAGGCTGGCACTCTGCCAGGTGGACTATTTCTCTGACTCTAACCTGTATACTTCCTTGAAAATTTGATTCTATTATTCTTTATAGGACATTTCCAAATAATATCATATGTTCATAGGTATACTTGTGAAAAAACATAATGCTTACAGCTTCTTGTGACTATGAGAAAATAAAATTACATAAGTTGATGTTTTTAGAGACAAGCTTATGTAGACAAGTTCATATGTTTTAGGATAACCAGAGGATAATTTAAACTTGTCATAATTTAGAGTTTGGTTGATGATAATTTAGAATTATAAGAGTTAGGATTTCAGTAGGCTTTTGCCAGTAGTCAATAAGAGTGCCTTATGAATGTGGAGTGATGAAATGAAGAAAGGAATGAAGGAAGGGAGGGGGGAGGAAAGAAGGAAGGAAAGGAAGAAGATAAAAAGAAAGGAAGGAAGGTTGGTAGGAAGAAAGGAAGGAAGGAAGAAAGGAAGGAAGGAGGAAAGAAAACAAAAACTAAGGTCAGTGGAACTATTGTTAGACATCAAGCACAATCTGAATACTCATATAAAACTGCCTTTTTAAAAGTGCTATGGTGACTGGGTAACTGATCATGATTTTTGTGATTAGACATAATAATACTTAAGTGAATCTGGCATAGAGACAAAAGGAGGGTAAGATGTTTAGTTTCTGCAATTTTGAATAAAAGAGAAAAAAAATAAGCCTCTTTACTTGTGAAATTGTTCAGCTTTTGTATGAGGAAAAGCCGTAACTACAACCAGTCAGAAAGTGTGCCAAGTAAAATATTACAGAGAATTATTGTCAGATGCTGATTTTTTTTTCTTCCAGAAAAATGACAGTCTTATACCTTAAAAATTTCAAACAGTCTTCCAACCCTTATAAAACATTAAACTAATACACATGCACTTTTAATACAAATCAGGAAACAGAAATTAGAGTACTCATACTAATATTAACTAGGTTCACAGGGCACACATGTAGCACTTTTTATTTAAAGCAACTAGTTTGAGGAGTTATATTTTGGGGGTACTGAACACTTATATTTTCCATATTCTCTGAGTTAAGATTAGACAACTAAAGTGAGTGTTTGCATACTGCATTTAAATTATATCTATCTATCTATCTATCTATATATCATTAGCATTGTCAAGATATTTGGCTGATTTCCAATTTTATATCAATACTTAAGGGAAAGCATTGCATGTAAAATCACTGTGAGGCAAATTCAAAAGTCATGTCATGGGCAAGGACTTTTATAACTTTTATATTTATAATACTTTGGTATCATTGTGTGACTAGTTTCCATAACATGTTTCCATCAGTTATTAGGAGAAAATGTTTAATTTCTTAAGACAAAAATCCATTTTTGTTTCATTTTCATCTCTCTCCAACCCCATCTCCCTCCCTTCTTTCCCAGAACACTGCTCAGTTCTAACTTAACAGTAGTGCTGAGAACTGAACCTGGAATTTCTGTTGCATGAATCCACCTCTCCTGGCAACTCTCTTAACTCTCTTTCTCTCTTCTTTCTTCCTTCCTTCTTTCCTTCCTTCCTTCCTTCCTTCCTTCCTTCCTTCTTTCCTTCCTCCCTCCCTTCTCTTTTCTTTCTTTCTTTCTTTCTTTCTTTCTTTCTTTCTTTCTTTCTTTCTTTCTTTCATTCCCCTTTCTGTTTTTTTAAAAAAATATATTCATTTATTATTGGATAGAGACATAGAGAAATTGAGAGGGTATGGGGAGATAGAGAGGGAAAGAGACAGAGAGACACCTGCAGCCTTGCTTCACTACTTGTTATGCTTTCTCCCTGCAGGTGGGGACCAGGGGCTTGAACCTGGGTCTTTGTGCACTGTTATGTGTGTGCTTAACTAGGTGCGCCACTGCCTGGACCTTCTCCCTTTCTATTTTTATTAGATAGGAGAAAAATTGAAAGGGGAGAGGGAGATAGAGAGAAAGATAGACACCTGCAGACCTGATTCACAGCTCATGAAGCAGCTCCCTATAGCCGGGAGTCGGGGCTTGAACCCAGGTCCTTGTGCATGTGTGTACCAGGTATGTCATCGCCCAGCCCCCACTTACATTTCTTAATGAAAAAAATACATTCCTTTTGAGAAATATGACATGCCAACCAATCTGATTTTATCATATAGGACAGTATGAGGAATTGTGTGGAATCCATTGAGGAATTATCTACTGAGCTAGGTGGTGACTCTTCAGATTGTGCACACATATTATCATGCTGGAGGATGTGGGTTCAAGTACTTGGTCTCCACCTGTAGTAGGGGAGCTTCACTAGTGGTAGTTCAGTGCTGGAGGTGTTTCTCTTTCCCTCTCTCCCTGTATTCCTCTGTCCCTCACATTTACCAAGACTAGATAAATTAACAAACAAATAAATACGGCTGCTGGGAACAGTGGAACCAAGTGGGAACTGAGCCCCAGTGATAACCCTGGTGACAAAATTATGTTGGGTGTCTGGTGTTGGCACACTTTGTAAAGCCCACATATTACCATGCATAAGGACCTGTGTTCAAGTCCCTCATTCCCATCTGTAGGAGGGAAGCTTCATGGCCAATGAAGCAGTATCAAAAGTGTCATTCTTTCTTTCTCCCTCCCCCTCCTCATCTCCTCTCATTTTCTTTCTGTCTCTAATTAAAAAAGGAAAGGGGAAAAAAATGGCGATCAGGAACAGTGCAGGCACCAAGCCACACTGATAACACTGGTGGCAATAAAATAAGTTCATAAGCAAAACAATAAATACAAGTATGGTTCACTGCGGGGGGGGGGGGGGGGGGCTAGGATATGGCTCAGCCAGTAGAATGCAGACTTCACCATGCACAAGCGAGTAGGTTAGATAGAGTCCCTGGTCACCAGTGGGAGCACTTGCACAGGGGAAGAAGTTTCACTACTGGTGAAGCAGTACTGTGATGTTTCTCTTCTATCTCTCTATTCTCTCCCTCTCTGTCTTTCATCCTTGATCTGAAATTAATAAATAATTAATTAAATGTAGTTTTTTGGCAAACATGGAATCTTACAGATCTCAGTAAAGTCTTGGAGGCAGAAAAAAACAAATAAAACTTGTCCCTCAAGAGATGCATGAGGGCAGTTATTTCTGTATCAGTTGTATTAAGTTTCTTTTGACTCCTAGTGAGTTGAAAACAGCTAAATCCTGTGAGTCAAAATAACTGAGTTGGTCTCATAAAAGTAATACATCAAAATTCTCTCTTTTATGCTTCTTAACTGCTTAGTGAGTTCTGACTGAAGTTCTTCTTTCAAGATTTGAAGATTCTTAGTGAACTCTGTTATAAGTTCCTCTCTTGTGGGTTTTAATTCCATAGTAACATGCTCCTTTAATTCTTGCTTAAATTCTTGGAGAGTCCTTATAATGAGCTCTATGTAGTCTGTCTCTGAGAGTCTCTGTAAATCTGTAAGTCCTTGGATTTCCTCTGTTTCATTTCTGTCTGGCTGATCCGGCATAGTTGGCTGTTTAGTTCTGCTTCTCTGCTTGTGGATTTTTTTTGTGGTTATTGATGGCCAGCAGGTGGTGCTATTGTGATCTCTAGGTTTCTCTTGTTTGTATGATCTGCAGTGGGTGGAATTGGGAGGGGAGGTGGTTGCTTTGGGATGTTTTGTGGTCACATATGCCCTGGTTTATGTTGTGTCTTTGCCTTAAATTCAGAAGGTGAAACCCCCTCTGAATCAAAGACTGAGAGGTTTTAAGCTCCTGTCTCTTTTCTTCCGGTGCTAGGCACAATGTTGCTTGTTGCACTTAAAGTGAAATCGCCAAAAAGGCACAGCTCAGTGTCTGAGCAAACCAGAACTCTGATTTGACTTTGCTGTTCTTCAACCTGCGCCTGTGCCAACCGCACACAAGCACCCATCTGAGGCTGTGGATTATGACTTCATTTGGGTCTCTTGTATTTATTTGTTGTTTTGGGAGGAGAGGCGATTTTGTCCCAGTTATTCCATAGGCATGCCTTCTGGAAGTCTTTATCACAATTCTTTGATAAGAAAGGCAAGAATTCTTCATCGCATTGGTGGTAAGTTGCTTTAGTCATGTTATACTTGTAAACTGCTCATTGTCCTTTGACTATTCTTGGATTAATTAAAACTTGTGATGAAAGAAAATATCTAAGAGCTGACTTTATAATGAGTTTTGGGAAAGGAAATTTGTATAACTATCAATAGATATAGTTCCTTAAACATGTTTGATGATACAGGAGTTCCCTAGATTTGACACATTGACTCTAAGAAAGCATTTCTAAGTTATATTGTATTTGAATGAGTGAGTAAAAGCTAGGCTGTATCTCAAGCATATATCCCCCATCTACAAGTATGGGTGGGGCCTATTAGAAGGCAAGTGAAGTCTTTAAAAACTTTGTGTACCTTCAAAATAATCACAAAGCACTGTCTTTTTAAAAATTTCTTTATGGGGGATTAATGTTTTATATTCAACAGTAAATACAATAGTTTGTACTTGCAGAACATTTCTCAGTTTTCTGCATAACAATACAACCCCCACTAGGTCCTCAGTCATCCTTTTCCAGGACCTGTACTCTCCACACCCCCCCCCCAAGTCTTTTACTTTGGTGCAATACAACAAGTCCATTTCAGGTTCTATTTGTGTTTTCTCTTCTGATCTTGCTTTTAAACTTCTGCCTGAGAGTGAGATCATCCCATATTTATCCTTCTGTTTCTGACTTATTTCACTTAACATGACTTCTTCAAGCTCCATCCAAGATGGGCTGAAAACAGTGAAGTCACAGTTTTAATAGCTGAGTAGTATTCCATTGTGTATATAGACCACAACTTGCTCAGCCACTCATCTGCTGTTGGACACCTGGGTTGCTTCCAGGTTTTGGCTATTACAAATTGTGCTGCTAAGAACATAGGTATACACAGATCTTTTGGATGGGTGTGTTGGGGTTCCATAGGATATATCCCCAGCAGAGGTATTTCAGGGTCATAGGGTAGGTCCATTTCTAGCCTTCTGAGTGTTCTCCAGACTGTTTTCCACAGAGGTTGGACCAATTGACATTCCCACCAGCAGTGTAGGAGGGTTCCTTTGACCCCACACCCTCTCCAGCATTTGCTGCTGTTACCTTTTCTGATGTATGACATTCTCACAGGAGTGAAGTGTTATCTCATTGTTGTCTTTGTTTGCATTTCTCTGACAATCAAAGACTTGGAGCATTTTTTCATGTGTTTCTTGAGAGCATTGTCTTTTTTTTATATTTCTTTACTTATTTTCCCTTTTGTTGCCCCTTTTTTTATTATTGTTGTAGTTATTATTGTTGTTGAATTGATGTCATCGTTGTTAGATAGGACAGAGAAAAATGGAGAGAGGAAGGGAAGACAAAGATGGGGAGAGAAAGATAGACACCTGCAGACCTGCTTCACTACCTGGGAAGCGACTTCCCTGCAAGTGGGGAGCCAGGGCTCAAACTCCTTACTCAGGTCCTTGCATTTCGCACCACTTGTACATAACCTGCTGTGCTACTAACCAACTTCCGAAAGCATTGTCTTTTTAAATTTTTTATTTATAAAATGGAAACATTGACTAAACCATAGGATAAAAGTGGTACAACTTCACACAATTCCCACCACCAGAACTATGTATCCCATCCCCTTCCCCGATAGCTTTCCTATTCTTTAACCCTCTGGGAGTATGGACTCAAGGTCTTTGTGGGATGCAGAAGGTTGAAGATCTGGCTTCTGTAATTGCTTTCCCACTGAACATGGGCGTTGACAGGTCGATCCATACTCCCAACCTGTCTCTCTCTTTCCCTATTGGGGAAGGGCTCTGGGGAAGCAGAGCTCCAGGACACATTGGTGGGGTTATCTGTCCAGGGAAGTCTGGTCAGCATCATGCTAGCATCTGGAACCTAGTGGTTGAAAAGAGAGAGTTAACATACAAAGCCAAACAAATCGTTGACCAATAATGGACCTAAAAGACTGGAATAGTGCAGGTGAAGAGTTGGGGGGGGGGGGTCCTCCATTTTGTAGATAGCTAGTAGGCATATTTTAGTTATATTCCAAAGGGCCTGCGACTATACTAGTTTTTTGTTTGTTTGTTTGTTTTCTTGCCTGAGCCTGAAATCTGATATGCAGGTGGATCCTAATTATTGTCTGGGGAGATGATGTCATAGCTGGCAGAAGGACCAGAAAGCTGGATCAGGGGAGAGAGTAGCTCCCTAATATGAGAAAGGTATATAAATACTGTTGATTTTAAACTCCATTGATTTGATGTGATCTGGGACCCATATTCAACTTAGGAGCCTATGTGACCACTGCATCCCTCTAGATCTGAGCTCACATTCTGTGGTCATAAGTAGGAAGGTTTCAAGCTGCTCCAATTTCAGGACCTATCTTCCTCAGGTGTAGCATAGAGTATATTGTCCAGCCTCCCTTCGGAGGATGGGACATTCTTTACCAAGCATTGTCTTTTAATGGACTGTTCAGATAGCTAGTCTTTTTTGTTTGTTTGTTGTGTTTTTATTTTCCAGAGTTATGCTCAGCTTTGGTTTATGGTGCTGTGGGAGATTGAACCTGGACTTGGAGCCTCAGGCATGAAAGTGTCTTTGCATAACCATTGTGCTATCTTCCCCATCTTTTTTTTAATCAACTTGATCTTTAGTGAGAAAGGACTTCAGGCAGAAATCAAAGCTTGTAATTAAGAATATCATCAAAATAATTTTACTATTCTACTTCCATGTTTACCAGTCTAATTATTCTACTGAGCCTTCTTCATGAATTGGTTTAAAGGGAGAAAATTGACTTATTTTCAACATGAATAATTGTGTTCTTTTAATAGCCATATTTATTACTGTAAATACTAAAAATGTATAATTCCTTATTATTAAACATTAATTTTTTTGTGGACTTAGATAGCGTGAAATGGGGACTGGGCTGGTTGTTACCATGCACAAGGACCTAGGTTCAAGCCCCTAGTCCTCACCTGCAGGGGGAAGCTTTGCATGTGGTGAAGCAGAGATGCAGATGTTTTTGTTTTTCTCTCCCTTTCTACCTCCCCATTTCCCTATTGATTTCTATCTCTCTATCCAATAAATAATAAATTAATAATATATATGTATATATATGTGGATAGTGTGAAATGAAGAAGACTGATTAAAGATTAAAATATCCCTCAGGTAGGTTGTTTATTTATTGCTACTGGAGCTTCATTGCTCAGAGCCATATTTTTTTCATATGGAAAGACAATGAGAGAGCGATACAGCATAGTACTGAATCATTCCCTAGTGCTGTAGTATTCCCATGCAATGTATGGGGCTTGAACTTGAGTCATGTGGAGGACAAAGCAAGCACCTCATCAGGGGAGCTATCTCAGCAGACCCCCAAGATATTTAAAACAATATATACTTAGACATTATTATTTTAAATTTTATTATATACTTTTATTTATTTATTATTGGACAGAGACAAGAGAAATTGAGGGGGGGGAGGAGGTAGAGGAGAGAGACAGAGAGACACCTGCATATCTGCCTTACCACTTGAGAAGCTTTCTCCTTGCAGGTGGGGACCAGGGGCTTGAGCCTGTGTCTTTGAGCACTGTAATGTGTGCACTTAACCAGGTGTGTCACCACCTGGCCACATATACTTAGATATCATATATAAGTGGGGGCCAGGTGGTCGCGCACCTGGTTAAGTATACACATTACAGTGCTCAAGGATCCACATTCAAGCCCTTGGTCCCCACCTGTAGGTGGAAAGCTTCACAAGTGATGAAGCAGGGCTGTAGGTGTCTCTCTGTTTCTCTCCCTCTCTACCTCCCCCTCCCCTCTCAATTTCTCTCTGTCTCTATCCAATAATAAATAAATAAAATAAAAAGATTTAAAAAATTTAAAAAAAGAAAAATACTTAAGTGAAAGTTTCTAGTGGAACAGTAAAATGACTTGAAAGGAATTGAAGGAAGAAAGAGAAAAAGCTTTTCCTGACTTTGTGAGCAAAATAAAGGGTATTTGAAAGACAATTTAGTTTTGAATGGATAAGTGATAGTGTGTTTGAGAAAAAGTACATGACTACTGCTTGGTTATTTTGTCAGCAGAAGAAATTCTATAAGCAGGAGTAGACCAAATTATCCTAAATTTCCAAGTGGAATGTGATGTAATAGTACTTTTTCCAACTGTTTCTCAGAGAATGTCCAGAGGTGTGGCTACAGTTGCACATTGAGTAGCTGCAGTTGCACGTTGCTCACCCAAACAACTAGAAAAGTCAGTGAAAAATCACCCCTATTCTCATCAGAATTGATTCTCTTAATTGGTAGTTTGGTATGATCTATTATAAAAGTTTTGGATGTGGGAAATAAAGATGATTGTGAAATACTTGATAAACTTAAATTAATAGAAAGCTCAATATTAGCCAATTTCCAGAAAATGTCTCTGAAATAGTGGTGAATTTTGTGTAAAATTTCAGAAAGAATTTTTAAATACATTAAAAATGTTTTTCTGACACAAGTAGAACCTAAACTGGAATGGGCGTATTGCACCAAAGTAAAAGACTCTGGGGTTGGGGGTGAAGGGGGAGAATACAGGTCCAAGAAGGATAAAAGAGGACCTAATAGGGGTTGTATTCTTATATGGAAAACTGAGAAATGTTATACATGTACAAACTATTGTATTTACTGTTGAAAGTAAAACATTAATTCCCCAATAAAGAAATAAAAAAAAGTTTTTCTTTTAGTAGTGATGCTTTTATAGTTGGCCTGATTCACTTGCTATTGATGAGCTACCCTGTAATAAAATTTAAGCAGAGAAACTCAATACAGTCTGAGTTAGGAACCACAATCTCATTGGGACTTACGGTATTGAATTGCAGCATAGCATTCTAATATGCATAATTTCATAAACCATGCATTGACTTCAGGGAGTACTTAAATATTCAACTCAAGTCTCTCTTAATTGTCCAAAATACAGTTAATAATATAATGTCTTGCATGTATAAAGTAGAAAATCTTCACAGCTAGATTCACTAGCAGGGCTAAAAATGAGGCCAGAGCTATCTGAAAAACAAAAAACAAAAAACTTCTTGCTAGAGTTATTATTATTTTTTATTTATTTAAGAAAGAAGACATTAACAAAATCATAGGATGGGGGGTACAATTCCACACAATTCTCCCCACCCAATCTCCATATCCCATCCCCTCCCCAACAGCTTTCCCATTCTCTATCCCTCTGGGAGCATGGACCCAGGGTCATTGTGGGATGCAGAAGGTGGAAGGTCTGGCTTCTGTAATTGCTTCCCCGCTGAACATGGGCATTGACCGGTCGGTCCATATTCCCAGTCTGCCTCTCTCTTTCCCTAGTAGGGTGAGTCTCTGGGGAAGCGGAGCTCCAGGACACACTGGTGGGGTCTTCAGTCCAGGGAAGCCTGGCCGGCATCCTGATGGCATCTGGAACCTGGTGGCTGAAAAGAGAGTTAACATACAAAGCCAAACAAATTGTTGAAGAATCATGGACCCAAAGGTTGGAACAGTGGAGATGAAGTGTTGGGGGGTTACTCTCTGCAAACTCTAGTGTACTACTGATTTCAGGTATATATTTTGCCCTAGTTTATGGATACATGTGAATATATGCTCTGTCTCATGGAACCTGGTGTATATCTAGGTTTTGGGACTTTGTTAGGAAGTGAACCACCTGGAATGGAATTAGAGAATGCTATGAAAGGAAAGGTCTCACCCGAGTAATGAAGCTGAAGGGTTGTCATTCCACCCCTGAAGTCTCTGGATGCAGTCTGAGCTGAAGCATGTTGAGGTGGCAATCGTTGTGTTGATTAGGTTGCGATCGACGGATGAAATATTATTTGATAAGAATTGGGAGAAGCATGCAGGAAAGTGGGCCCTACCCTAGGGTCCCAGGACTGGGGGAAGTTTAGGCTCTATAGTGGAAATGTGAGGTTCCTGCTGTCTTAGGGTTCAAGAAAACAATGGATAGTTATTGTTGACATCACATTATTTGGTAATTGGGTTAACTTTGAGAAGTCCCTTTGTTAGACATACAATCAATTTTTCCCCCTCTCATATTAATTAAATAGTAGTTTATATGACTACTATTTAATAGGAGTGTACATAAACACCATTCCCACCACCAAAAGATTGTGACCCATCCCACCCTCTCCACCCCCCTACTCTCCCACCCCCCCCCCCGCTGGCCCAGGAATCTGCATGTCCATCCTCCCCCTCACCACAGGGTTTTTACTTTGGTGCCCTAAGAGTTATTTTTCAGAACATTTTTAATAGACACAAAAGGAAGGGACATCAACATTTCTTTTTCATTTCTTTTTTACCAAAGCATTGCTCAGCTCTGATTTATGGTAGTGTGGGCGATTGAACCTGGGACTTTGGAGCTGCAGGCATGAGAGTCTCTTTGCATAACCATTATGCTATCTACCCTTGCCCTAATTTTTAACTTTTAATTTACTGTTTGTTACAAGATTGTAAGATTCCCATGTATATTTCCCATACCACACCAAAGTTCTTTATCTCCACCCTCCCACCCCCCAAACATAACCACCATAATTCTCATAGGTGTTACAGTTTGCTTGTTTCTGTTTTGTTTGGATTTTTCTTTTACAAGTTCATGTAAAGCAGATCTATAGATTCCACATATGAGTGAAACCATCTGGTAGTTGACTTTCATCTCTTGACTTATTTATCTAAGCATAATCACTTCTAGTTCCATACATTTTTTCCCCCAAAGGACACAATATCATCTTTTTTGATTGCAGAGTAGTATTCCATGGAATACATATCCCATAATTTCTTTAGCCAGTCATCTGATGATGGGCATGTAGGAGGCTTCCAATCTTCGGCTATTGTGAATAATGCAAGCTATGAACACAGGGATCCATATGTCCTTTCTAACTAGCGCTTGAGTATCTACTGGATAAATGCTCAAGAGTAGTATTGGTGGATCATAAGGTACTTCCATTTTCATTTGTTTAAGGACTTTCCATACAGTCTTCTAAAGGGGATGTACCCATTTTCATTCCCACCAGCAGTGAAGCAGAGTTCCTTGTCTCCACGTCTCAAGTACCTGTGCTTTCCTGGTTTGTTGATGTAAGCCCTTCTTTCAGGGTTTCTCAGTGTAGTTTTAATTTGTATCTCTCTAATGATAAGTGAAATGGAGCATTTCTTCATGTATCTGTAGGCCATGGTAGCTCCTCTTCTTCTTCTTCTTCTTCTTCTTCTTCTTCTTCTTCTTCTTCTTCTTCTTCTTCTTCTTCTTCTTCTTCTTCTTCTTCTTCTTCTTCTTCTTCTGCATCAATCAGCAGCTTTATTATTATTTTTTAAAGATTATCAGTTTATTACAAACATAGGTGAGTAAGAACCAGACACTTTGGTACATGTGCAGAGAGGGATTGAACTCTCCACCTCGTGTTCCAGTGTCTAATGTTCTATCCACTGCGTCACCTCCCGGACCACTAGGCCAACAGCTTCGTTGAAGAGAAGCAGAACCCCCCCCCCCCCCACACACACACCTGTGGTCCCAAAGGCAGCAAATTCCGTCTTCCGGCATGGGGTCCTGCGGGCAGAGACCTGGAGGAGGTTAGGGACCTGGGCAGAGGTGAGCAGTGAGCTGAGGCCCCACTGGCTTTAGGCACCTGATCTCACCCACCGCCAGGGATCACACCCGTGGCCACGGTTGGGTAGCTCTTCTTAAGAAAACCATGTTTCTTAAATGCCTGCCAAGTACTAGCTCTTTTACTAGTACACGAAACACTTTAACCATCATTATGCAAGTGTAGTCTTTATTCTCATTTCATTTCTTGGGAAATTTAAACTCAGAGGTGCTGCTGATGTTAACACACTTGTGGTGGAATTTAAGAACGGAATATAATCCTGTCTTCATTTTATTCACTGACTTGACAGTGAATTTGGTCAGTGTCCAAATCTATGAATTTAGGAGTATTTTCTGAGTGTCCCATCATGACCATTGTTCCTACATCAGAGAACCCTTTCAGTATTCTCAGTATAGGCATGCATTCAAGAAAGGAAGGAATCTTGTATTGCATCAAAGCAAAGATATCTGGGGAAAAGAGGGTATTGGGGTCCTGGTACATGGTAGTGGAAAAGGACCTAAGTTGGGGGGGGTGAGAGTCTTCTGCAGACACCTTTAACAGGTAGATGAGAAATTTTGCTCATGTGCCAGCAAATGTACTGTCAACCATGAACTCTCCCATAAAATGATTAAAAAAAAAAAAAGGAGAAGTTCTTTGCTACTTTCTCAAAGACATGAAGTAGGGTTATTAGACCAATCTTTGCTTCCTTGGTAATAATAGGTTTGCTTTAAGGAACCAAGGTCTGACATATTCACCTGCTATAAACTCCTGAATGGCAGAGGCCTTGATTTCCAATTTTTAACTTATTCCAGGCTTAAAAGAATCTTTCCAAAGTAAAAGTAAAATCTTAGTAATAATAGATTATATTTCAGTTGCAGAATTTTTTGTTTACTTGCAATATTGGACTCAAGCCATTTTCTCTCTCACCATCATAGTTCAGGCTCTCAGTACCTCATGTCTAGAACTTAATTGCTACCAGCTTATTTCTTATATGCTAACCATATCTCCTCTGCTAGATTCTAGGCTGCTTAAAGAGAAGATCACGTCTCATTCAATAATCTTCCTGCAACCACAAGTTCTTATTTGAAATATGAATACATCTGGACATATCTGTATACCTTCTCTGTAACCACAGGAATTTTGAATCACTAGACATGCATTTCTAGTTGCCACTATCTTGTCTCTAGTGATATTCAGTGTCTGCTGGATTATTTTTGTCTGTCTTTATCTGTCTCTCTATAATATTGGTTACTTTCTTTCCAGTTTTCCCAAGAGTATATGATTATTTTCTTGAAAGTTTAGGCTCTGTGATGTGGGGAGTGATAGTTGTTTTGATGATAAACATGGACCTTGTCTTCCTATACTTTTCTATTCATGTAGACTGTATGGTACTTGGGGAAAATGTAATTGAGCTTAACTGAATTTAAGCTGTAGCAGCTCCTGGGAATATTTAAATGAAAGTCATACACATGATGTGTCATCATACAGCCTACAGGAAGATCCAGTTTTCTTACCAAAATAGTCCTCATAGAAACTTATTCCACAAAATAACTTTTAGGGCAGAAAGATGCACTCACATAAAAGAACATGGATAAAACTATGAAAGAAAATTGTAAAGATAAAATATTTCACAATTACAAAATTCCAGGAGTACAACTCCACACTATTCCAGCCACCTAGTTCGGTGTCCCCATCCCCTCTACTGAAAATTGCAGTAATTCTCCCAAAGTCACAGATATGGGTTGACCAATATTTTTACAACAATTTGTCTGTCTACATATACTTTTGCCCATTTTTCTATGGTCCTGCCTTCTCTTCCTTTCTATGTCACCTACACATATTACTACTTCTGAATATCCTTCCTTTGATATTTGCTTGCTCAAGTTAAAGTCATTACATACCAAATTAGAGAAATTGTTTTGAAAGATCTTGCCTCTCTTCATTATGCTCTGACAAAGGTGAATTGCCTGTTTGTGAAATATTTTATATTTACAACTCTCTTAAGATTCATAGCTTTTTCTGTGTTCTTTTATATGAGTGCATCTTTCTGCCCTAAAAGTTATTATGTGGAATAAGCAATAACCCTGGTGATTTGTTGTTTGTCGTTGTAATTATAATAGGTCTTGATGGGTTTGGGCTTAATTATTTTGTTTTGAACTCTTGAACTTCTTAGATATCTCCTTTGCTTAGGGAAACTCTCATCTACTATTTATTTATTTATTTATTTGGAGAATTAATGGTTTACAGTTGATAGTAAAATACAGTAGTTTTTTTTTTCTGTATACATGTGTAACATTTCTCAGTTTTTCACATAACAATCTAACCTCCTCCTCCAAGATCTTCCAACATGTTCCAGGATGTGAACCCTCTCCCTCTCCACCCCAGAGTCTTTTACTTTGGTGCAGTACACCAAACTCAGTCCAAGCCCTATCTTATGTTTCCCCTTTTGTTCTTATTTTTCAACTTTATCTATTAATGGGATCATCCCATATTCATCCTTCTCTTTCTGGTTTATCTCACTTAGCAAGATTCCTTCAAGATCCATCCAAGATAAAGTGAAGAAGGTGAAGTCACCATTTTTTAAAAATTTCTTTATTGGGGAATTAATGTTTTACATTCAACAGTAAATACAGTACTTTGTACATGCATAACATTTCCCAGTTTTCCATATAACACTACAACTCCCACTAGGTCCTCTGTCAAAAATTATCATTTTTAATAGCTGAGTAATATATATATACCACCAGGTCTATTGCTGGGGCTCAGGGTTTACAAGAAAAATTTACTACTCCTTTCTATTTTTTTTCCTTTTTTTTTAAATTGGGGAATTAATGTTTTACATTCAACAGTAAGTACAATAGTTTGTACATGCATAACATTCTCCAGTTTCCCATATAACAATACAACCCCCACTAGGTCCTCTGAATCCTTCTTGGACCTGTATTCTCCCCACCCACCCACCCCAGAGTCTTTTACTTTGGTGTGATACGCCAATTCCATTTCAGGTTCTACTTGTGTTTTCTTTTCTGATCTTGTTTTTCAACTTCTGCCTGAGAGTGAGATCATCCCATAGTGATCCTTCTGTTTCTGACTTATTTCACTCAACATGATTTTTTCAAGGTCCATCCAAGATTGGCTGAAAATGGTGAAGTCACCATTTTTTACAGCTGAGTAGTATTCCATTGTGTATATAGACCACAACTTGCTCAGCCACTCATCTGTTGTTGGACACCTGGGTTGCTTCCAGGTTTTGGCTATTACAAATTGTGCTGCTAAGAACATATGTGTACACAGATCTTTTTGGATGGATATGTTGAGTTCCTTAGGATATATCCCCAGGAGAGGAATTGCAGGGTCATAGGGTAGGTCCATTTCTAGCCTTCTGAGAGTTCTCCAGACTGTTCTCCACAGAGGTTGGACCAATTGACATTCCCACCAGCAGTGCAGGAGGGTTCCTTTGACCCCACACCCTCTCCAGCATTTGCTGCTGTTACCTTTTCTGATGTATGACATTCTCACAGGAGTGAAGTGCTATGTTGTTGTTGTCTTTATTTGCATTTCTCTGACAATCAGAGACTTGGAGCATTTTTTCATGTGTTTCTCGGCCTTTTGGATCTCGTCTGTGGTGAATATTCTGTCCATATCCTCTCCCCCATTTTTGGATAGGGTTATCTGTTGTCTTGTTGAGTTTGGCAAGCTCTTTATATATGTTGGTTATTAAACTGTTGTCTAATGTATGGCATGTAAAGATCTTCTCCCATTCTGTGAGGGGTCTCTTGGTTTGGGTAGTTGTTTCTTTTGCTGTGAAGAAGCTTTTTAATTTGATGTAGTCCCATAGGTTTATACTTGCCTTAGTCTTCTTTGTAATTGAATTCATTTCATTGAGGATGTCCTTAAAATTTATGCGGAAAAAAGTTCTGCCAATATTTTCTTCTAAGTATCTGATAGTTTCTAACATCCAAGTCCTTGATCCACTTGGAATTTACTTTTGTATTTGGTGAAATACAGTGGTTCAGTTTCCTTCGTCTGCATGTTTCAACCCATTGTTTCCAACACCATTTGTTGAAGAGACTCTGCTTTCCCCATTTAATAGTCTGAGCCCCTTTGTCAAAGATTAGATGGCCATAGGTGTGGGGGGCCTTTCTATTTTTATTATTGATAAAAGACAGAAAAATTGAAAGGGAAGAGACAAATAGAGACACCTGAAGCACTACTTCATTGCTTGTGCAACTTCTCCCTTCACGTGGGCACCAGGGGCTTGAACCTGGGTCCTTTTATCTGCAATCTGTATGTTCTACAAGGTGCACCACTATTAGACCCCCTCAGCTATTATTTCTTCAAATAAGTGTTCTGTCCCTTAGAAAAGAAAAACTCAAAATGAAACATGGACTTGGAGTAATGTATTGCACTAAAGCAAAGGTCTCTGGGGGACGGATGGGGAGAGGTGGGTTGCAAAGGGTATTAAGTTTCTGGTTTATGATGATGGGAGAGGACCTAAGTTAGGAATGAAAGTGTTCTTCCAACACTTATCATGGTGGCATGAGAAACTATACTCTTATGTCAACAACAACTGTACATCATTAACCCTCACATTAAAATGGTTTAAAGAACAAAACAAAACATACAAACAAACAAAAACATTGGGAATGTCAGTTGGTCCAACCTCTGTGGGGAACAGTCTAGAGAATTCCCAGAAGGCTAGAAATGGACCTACCCTATGATCTTGCAATTCCTCTCCTGGGGATATATCCTAAGGAACCCAACACACCCATCCAAAAGATCTGTGTACACTTATGTTCTTAGCAGCACAATTTGTAATAGCCAAAACCTGGAAGCAACCCAGGTGTCCAACAACAGATGAGTGGCTGAGCAAATTGTGGTCTATATACACAATGGAATATTACTCAGCTATAAAAATGGTTCACCATTTTCAGCCAATCTTGGATGGGCCTTGAAAAATTCATGTTAAGTGAAATAAGTCAGAAACAGAAGGATGAATATGGGATGATCTCACTCTCAGGCAGAAGTTGAAAAACACGATCAGAAGAGCAAACACAAGTAGAACATGAACTGGAGTTGGTGTATTGCACCAAAATAAAAGACTCTGGTGTGGGTGGGGGGTTGAATACAGGTCCAAAAAGGATGACAGAGGACCTAGTGGGGGTTGTATTATTATATGGAAAACTGGGAAATGTTATGCATGTAGAAACTATTGTATTTACTGTCAAATGTAAAACATTAATTCCCCAGTAAAGAAATTTTTAAAAAAGCCAACATTATCCCTTTTACTCTACTCTTCTCCTCCTGATACTTTATTACTATTAAGGTTATCCTACAACTCTCTTACACTTTCTTCATTTGTTTTATTATTTTATTTTTTGAATTTATTTATTTATTTATTTATATATATTTTTTTAATATTTATTTTTATTTTTATTTATTCCCTTTTGTTGCCCTTGTTTTTTTTTATTGTTGTAGTTATTATTGTTGTCATTGTTGTTGGATAGGACAGAGAGAAATGGAGAGGGGAGGGGGAAGACAGAGAGAGGGAGAGAAAGAAAGACACCTGCAGACCTGTTTCACCGCTTGTGAAGCGACACCCCTGCAGGTGGGGAGCCAGGGCTTGAACCAGGATCCTTATGCGGGTCCTTGTGCTTAGCGCCACCTGCGCTTAACCCGCTGCGCTACAGCCCGACTCCCTGAATTTTTTTATTTTGATAGTTTCATCTACCCTCTCTACTAGTTCACTGTTTTGATCTTTGGTTTCTGTCTTTCCACTGATGGTGCCCTCTGCAGAATATTTAACTCACTTTATGTCCTTCTTTTGCTCTCTGATTTCTGTTGGGACATTTTCCCTATCATTCTCATATTCCCTCTCTACTTTATATACCATTTTAAAGTCTTCCATTAAACTTTTGATTTTAGTAAACATCCTTAGGACTGTTGCTTTGAAGTATTCTTTAGGAAGTAACTCTTTTAGGAATTTTAGGTTTTCTTACATTGTTGTCTTGATCCATCAGTTTGGGTAATTTCCTTTTGTTACTATATTTTCATCATGTCTGATACTCTGTGATGGTTAGGGTCAGGAATATCTGCTTGAGCAGCTGTAAGTATTAAACAAGGATCCACAGTCACAAGTCCCTGGCAGAGGCTACAATACTGAGGTCATACCAGAGTGATTCGGAGTTTGAGATTGCAAGTGCTTAGCAGTCATTAGGTTGCTATGGGTAAAGGTTCAGGTTTGAAAGAATACTGGCGCCTCAGTCCTAGGTAGTGACAACAAACACACTATGTTCCTTATAGGGAGCATATCTGAAAGTCTGTCAGCTGGAAAGGGAGGAGGGAAGGAAGTGGGGCACCCTTGATAGTTGGCTGTGATTTTGGAGGTAGTAGGGCTCTTGAAGGCTACAAGGATGTGATTTGTTTGCTGGGAGTCAGATGTGGGGTCGGAAGGATCTGATCTCTTTTCTTGCCAGGACTGAGAACTCTTGATAAATGTCTCTGATTGCACAGATTAATCTGTTGCTGAATGAGGTTGTAGTTCTTCTTCCAGAATATGTTCTCAGGGTTTGCTACTATGGTGACTGAATTCCATTATGAACAGAAGTCCAACTCTCAGCAAGGCTGAAAAGGTCATCAGGATGCCACAAATCCTGCCCAGTTCATAGCATCGTTTCTTTCCTCTGGTAGCAGCATTGTAAGTATGAAAGCATAATAGGGCTGGAGTAACAGGACTTTAGTATAATCTACTTTCTGCTCCTCAGATTAAAATTCTAAACTCTATAGATACTTCCTGATGCTGCATTTCTTTCTTAGAGGAATATATCTCTTTGTATCCTTTCTGCCTTAACAATGACCTTGTATACATCTAGGATTCAGGTCTGTCTCTTTGCATTTTGCTCCACATATTAGTGTGACTTTGCTGTTATTGCTGGAATTGCTAAATACAGGTCCTCCCAGTTTGGTCATCTTGGCCCTGCCCTTCCAGTACAATATTTTATACTTGACTCTAAATGGGTGTTACTAGTATGAGTGAAGGAGGAAATGATGTGAATGGAAGACTGAGAGATCTTTCAATGCTGAAGGATGATTTATCTTTAAATGACAATTTTTTTTTAAAGTAGTAAGACATATTATTTATTGGAAAGAAAACAGTAGTTTGTAGCAATGTTCTCAGAAATATTCTCAATCTCAACTTTGATTTTACTTGAGGAACTCAATAAATTGAGAACTCATGTGATCTGTCATTTTTCCGTAGCCAAAGACCACTAGAAGACACCTGCAGTTGAAGGAAGTTGGGTTTATTCATTCATTGCAAAAAGGGAAGCCATGGAGGAACCATGCTGTGTCTTAGAGCCTACAATAAAGGTTTGTGCTAGTGATTTTGTGGAGACTACAAAGTGGGACATTGCTATGAGTTAGATGCTGTCAAGAAGTAGGTGTTATTATATGATTAAGTATCTTAATAAAAAAATGATACTATAACTTGAATAAAGAAGCTGCAATCCATCACTTTTTTTTTCCTAAATAGAGGAACATATGGCCATTTTTATGGTTTAGACAATTATCCTGTTTTTGTCTTTGCTGATACTTTATTCCAGATTGGCTGTGCTGGTCATTCAGTGGTCTTATCTGGTGTTAATGTCTGTAGATATTGTTTTCATTCAACAGGAGAGCAATATGACTTAGCTGTGTGCTAGGCTAGTCCCTGAACATCAGAGGCTGCTTTAAATTTTCAGATGAAGTGCAAGATAGGAATTCACTAGTGGACATTAAAAGTTATATTTATAATAAGATATCTATGTGACTCTGATTGAGGGAATATAAGGATCACATGTTCCTATTGTTGAAAATAAAGTTGAGGGAGTTGGGTGATAGCGCAGCAGGTTGAGCGCATATGGCGCAAAGCGCAAGGACCAGCATAAGGATTCCGGTTAGAGCCCCCAACTCCCCACTTGAAGGGGAGTCGTTTCACAGGCGGTGAAACAGGTCTGCAGGTGTCTATCTATCTTTCCCCCTCTGTCTTCCTCTCCTCTCTCCATTTATCTCTGTCCTATCCAACAACGATGACATCAACAACAATAATAACTACAACAACAATAAAAACAAAGGCAACAAAAAGGAAATAAATAAATAAATATTAAAAATTATAAAAAAAGAAAAAAAGAAAGTTGAACGAAAGGAGCAGATTCTAGAGACCTTTGAAAAGCAGGCTATAGGGTTTAAACACAACTCTTCTATTAATTGGCCCCATTAAAGCTATATGGGCAAGGAGATAACTTTACAAAGCAGGGTTCAGGAAGACTCTTCTGTTGGTAGTGAATAGAATAGAAAAGAAAGATAAGGAACATAAGAAAGGGAGATTCAGGCTGGCAATGAGCTAGATTACTAGCCTGTAAACTCATGCAAGGATCCTTACAAGACTAAATTGGATTAAAATTTTGGCAGTGAGAGTGGAAAGAAAGTATTGGATGCAAAATATATTAAATAATCTGAAACTCAGTCCCTTGTGAGCCTATAGGGCAGGATTTATCTTTACTTTTAATTGCTAAGACTTTGGGGGAATATTTTACCTTTGGAGACATTATATTATACCCAGGAACTATAATATTTAAAGGATGAATGAATGAACTAACAAGATTGTGTAACTGAGAGGATGGAGTAGGACGAGCAAGAAAGCAACCTGAAAATCATTTCAGTAAAAGGGGACTTCAGTTTGGCACTTTAAATTTATGGGTTTGGAATCTGAATACAAAGGAGACTTTAAGGTAAGGATGGAGAGAGAGAGAGAGAGAGAACAAAAAAATGGAAGGCAGTTAAAACTCCCCCTTGCTTTGTTTTCTACCCTGGAAGATGAATTGCCATTAGAGAAAAATGTATCTATTTCTGGGATACAGTGTAGATCTTAAGAGTATGACTTCAAGAGTCATCAGAAAGCATTTCTAATCAGGTTGTGACTTTTTTGATCTTTATCTTTTCTTTTTCTGTTGTTATTGTTAAAGACTTGTTTATTTTATGAGAGGTAGGTTGACAGAAGAAAGGGGAGCTAGGCCAGAGCAGCACTCTGGTATATGCAGTGTTGTGGATTGAACTAGGGACCTCATGCTTATTAATTCCAGAGTTCTTTCACTGCTCCACCTCCCAGGTCACATACTGAGCTAAAGTTTTCTAATATAAAAAACAAAAACAAAACAAACAAATAAATGCCCCCCCAACCAAACAAAAACAATGTAAAGTCGAGTTCTTAAAATGAATTTAAAAAGAAAATTAAATTATGAGAGTGTTCTCAGTGAGTGCACTTTAATAATCTGGAAATAAATTAATTTTCTATATTTTGACACTGGTCATTTTATGTTTAGAGACTGATGGGAGAATAAAGGCAGCACTGCAATACATGTCCATACATAAATTTTTGTATTAGCCTGCATTATTTTTCCTAGGGGCTGTATTTTGTGTGAAAGACTATTAGGTTCCTTAGTATTGTGTTTTTCCAATCCAAGTCTTTTAACAGTCTCAGACAAAATTTAATTAATGTCTGACATTTTTTTTTCCCTGAACCTTTTTATTGAAGCAGTCTATTTCTCTGGAATATTTTTAAGGCTGTTATTAATATTTCCTGCTGGGTGGAACTTTTTTTTTTTTTTTTTTTGGCTATGCTGTTTTACTTACACCTCATCACAGACCCCTGCAAGCGTCAACCCGGCTTTGACCTAGCACGTTATGATTGGGCCCTCCTTAATCGCTATCGAACAGGCCATGGCCAGTGCGCCGCTATGTTCCATCGCTGGGGAGCCAGAGACGACCCGACCCGAACTGCCCCTGCGGCTACAGACAGACTATGACCCACATAGTCAACGACTGCCACCTCTCCAGATTCAAAGGAGGTCTTGAAACTTTACATCAGGCTCAACCTGATGCTGTTGACTGGCTACGGAAGAAGGGCAAACGCTAGAAGAAGAAGAAACTTACACTATGAAGCTCTTTTGTGTAGACATGTTTTAGCATCCCCTCTTCTCTCTTTAGTGGAACCTCCCTATAATTTAAGGTTGTTAGTAACCTCACACAAGTGACATTTCTAGTATTTATTTATTTAACTTTCTCACTGGAAACAAAGACGAAAAGAGTTTTTTTTTTCTACCAGTAATTCTAATTCATCGATAAAATAAATTGTGAATTATTCTCTTTTCTTTTGTTTATTTTACTTCTTGAATAGTTTTCATTTGTTTCTGAAGTGATCTTGTTTATCAGACTGTATATATTTTTGAAGTCTAATTTCTCACTTCTTTAAAAACTGTTACTACACTTGCTCTCTCACCAAAGCACCAATAGCCCACAAATAAAATTCAGTATACAATACTCTTCCTAGAGCCCCCACACCTATGGACATCTAATCTTTGACAAAGGGGCTCAGACTATTAAATGGGGAAAGCAGAGTCTCTTCAACAAATGGTGTTGGAAACAATGGGTTGAAACATGCAGACGAAGGAAACTGAACCACTGTATTTCACCAAATACAAAAGTAAATTCCAAGTGGATCAAGGACTTGGATGTTAGAAACTATCAGATACTTAGAAGAAAATATTGGCAGAACTTTTTTCCGCATAAATTTTAAGGACATCCTCAATGAAATGAATTCAATTACAAAGAAGACTAAGGCAAGTATAAACCTATGGGACTACATCAAATTAAAAAGCTTCTTCACAGCAAAAGAAACAACTACCCAAACCAAGAGACCCCTCACAGAATGGGAGAAGATCTTTACATGCCGTACGTTAGACAATAGTTTAATAACCAACATATATAAAGAGCTTGCCAAACTCAACAACAATCCAAAAATGGGGGAGAGGACATGGACAGAATATTCACCACAGAAGAGATCCAAAAGGCCGAGAAACACATGAAAAAATGCTCCAAGTCTCTGATTGTCAGAGAAATGCAAATAAAGACAACAACAACATAGCACTTCACTCCTGTGAGAATGTCATACATCAGAAAAGGTAACAGCAGCAAATGCTGGAGAGGGTGTGGGGTCAAAGGAACCCTCCTGCACTGCTGGTGGGAATGTCAATTGGTCCAACCTCTGTGGAGAACAGTCTGGAGAACTCTCAGAAGGCTAGAAATGGACCTACCCTATGACCCTGCAATTCCTCTCCTGGGGATATATCCTAAGGAACCCAACATATCCATCCAAAAAGATCTGTGTACACATATGTTCTTGGCAGCACAATTTGTAATAGCCAAAACCTGGAAGCAACCCAGGTGTCCAACAACAGATGAGTGGCTGAGCAAGTTGTGGTCTATATACACAATGGAATACTACTCAGCTGTAAAAAATGGTGACTTCACCATTTTCAGCCAATCTTGGATGGACCTTGAAATAATCATGTTGAGTGAAATAAGTCAGAAACAGAAGGATCACTATGGGATGATCTCACTCTCAGGCAGAAGTTGAAAAACAAGATCAGAAAAGAAAACACAAGTAGAACCTGAAATGGAATTGGCGTATCACACCAAAGTAAAAGACTCTGGGGTGGGTGGATGGGGAGAATACAGGTCCAAGAAGGATTCAGAGGACCTAGTGGGGGGGGACCTTGTATTGTTATATGGGAAACTGGGGAATGTTATGCATGTACAAACTATTGTACTTACTGTTGAATGTAAAACATTAATTCCCCAATTAAAAAAACAAACAAACCCAGTACTCTTCCTTGTAGTTTCACTTTTAGTTTCACCCCACCCCCTTTTGGTACTCTCAGTTGTGCAGTCTAAGTTCATATGTTTGTCTTTGTTGGGTCTCCTTGCTTGCTTATTTATTCCCTATGTATGGGCCATTCTATATATTATTTATTTGTTTGTTTATTTTCCCTTTTGTTGCCCTTATTTTTTATTGTAGTTATTATTGTTGTTGTTATTGATGTAGTCATTGTTAGATAGGACAGAGAGAAATGGAGAGAGGAAGGTAAGACAGAGAGGGGGAGAGAAAGATAGACACCTGCAGACCTGCTTTACGCCTGTGAAGCAACTCCTCTGTAGGTGGGGAGCCTGGGGCTTGAACCGGGATCCTCATGCAGATCCTTGTGCTGTGCGCCACGTACGCTTAACCCGCTGTGCTACCGCTGAACTCCCACTCTATTTTTGTTTTACAGAAATCCCTCTAGTATTTCTTGTAAGGCTAATTTAGTGGTAATGAATTCCTTTAGCTATTGCTTGTTTGAAAATCTCTTTATCACTTCTTTACATTTGATAATCTAGTAGGATAAAACTAGCTGGATCATCTAAGAAGACAAATCTAACTTTTCTTTTTTTTTTTTTTTTGGTGCAAGTCATTTTCATTCGAAACTTCAGATATATCCTACCAGTCCTTTTATAACATTTAAAGTTTCTGTTGAGAAGTCAGCTGGCAGTCTTATGAGATCTCTTACATAGGTGACACTTTTGTCTAACTTACTTAAAATTTCTCTTTGGATTTTGTCATTTTGACTACTATGTGACTGGACAGGTTTAGATTTGGATACATTTTTTTTTAGAGTTCTTTAAACTCCTAGATCTCTGGCTTATCCTCTTCTTTAATTTTGAGAGGGTTTTTTTTTTTTAAATTTTGGTTAATAATTGACACTACAGTTGTTGGCACATGGATACAATGTATGTCCCATATCACTGTGATAAGTATCTGCAAAACATTCTCACCTCCAACTTTTTTTTTTCCACATTATCCTCTACCAGAACCTGAAAGCTACCCCTCCCTCAATCTCTTTCCCTACCCTTCTTTCCCAGAGTCCTTTGCTTTGGTGCAATACACCAAACCAATCCAAGCTTTACTTTGTGTTCTTGTCTCTTAAGTTATTTCCATGACTGAAATCATCCCACATTCATCTTTTTCTTTCTGGTTTATCTCACTTAATATGATTCTTTCAAGCTCCATCCAAGTTGTGTTGAAGAAGACGACTAGTTACACACTAGACCCACCACCAATGTTCTGTATTCCCACCCTCCCACCTCCCAAAGATAACCATCAGAGTTCACATGAGTCTTAGAAACAGTTTGTTTGCTTCTGATATTTTTTTAAAGTTCATGTGTATCAGTTCTGTAGATTCCACATATAAGTGAAACCACATGGTAGTTGTCTTTTACATAGTTATTTCACAAAGTAAAATCATCTGCAATTCAATTTTGTCCCAGAGGATACAATAGCATCTTTTTTGACTGTAGGATAGTACTCCATGGAATATATATCCCATATCTTCTTTTTTTATATTTATTAATTTATTTAATTTTCCCTTTTGTTTTTTATTGTTGTTGTAGTTGTTGTTGTTACTGATATTGTTGTTGTTAGATAGGACAGAGAGAAATGGAGAGAGGAGGGGAAGACAGAGAGGGGGAGAGAAAATAGACACCTGCAGACCTGCTTCACCACCTGTGAAGCAACTCCCCTGCAGGTGGGGAGCTGGGGTCTCGAACTGGGATTCTTACCCTGGTCCTTGCGCTTTGGGCCATGTGCACTTAACCTACTGTGCTACCGCCTGACTCCCCCATAACTTCTTTAGCCAGTTATCTGTTGATGGGCATTTAAGCTGCTTCCACTCTTTAGCTATTGTGAATAATGCAGCTATGAAAGAGAGATGTATATGTCCCAATTACTGTTTGATAAATGCCTAAGAGTGGTATTATCATAAGGTAATTCCACTTTTACTTATTTAAGGACTCTCTATATAGTTTTTCAAAGGGGATGCAAAAGTTTGCATTCCCACCAGCAGTGTAGCAGAGTTCCTTTTTCTCCACTACCTCTGACTTTATTATTCTTAAAAACTGAGTAGTATTTCATTATTGTATCTATACAGCATTCACCTGCTTTTGGACACTTAGGTCATTTCCAAGTCTGTGCTATTACAAACGTGCTGCTATGAACATAGGTGCACATATGTCTCTTTGAATGGGCATGTTTGTTTACTGGGAATATATCTCCAGGAGAGGAATTGCAGGGTCATAGGGTAGGTTCACTTTTGGCCTTCTGAGTGTTCTCCAGACTGCTCTCCACAGGAGTTGGAATAATTTAAATCCCCACCAGCAGTACAGGAGTGTTTCTATACTTCCACAACCTCTCCAACACTTGTCATTATTATCCATTCTGATGTATGACATTCTTACAGGAGTGAAGTGGTATCTCATTGTTGCTTTTATTTGCATTTCTCTGACAATCCATGACTCGGAGTACTTTTTTCATATGTCTGTTGGTGCTTTGGATCTCTTCTTTAGTGAATACTCTGTCCATGCTAATGGTCCTTCAGATATGAACTCTGCCCCTTTCTCTCTCTTCTCCTTGCATTCATATGATGTGAATAATGTTTCTCTGAATGTTGTCCCATAATATTCTTATATTAGCTTCATGTTTTAATCCTTTTTCTCTTTTGCTGTTTTTTTGACGGAGAGGGGAATGCAGGTGGTCACTCTATCTAACTTCCTGTTCTCCACTTCAACCTTTAATATATGTCTATCTTTAGGTATTTGCCTTTGCTTTTTTTTTTTCCCCTTGGTCTGATTTTGTTTTGTTTTGTTTTTTTTCCCCCCCTCTGATTGCTGTTATAAATTCTTTTGTAATTTCTGTCATCATTTCTCTGTTTCTGTTGAAGTTTTATCCCATATTTTTCATTTTAGTGAACATCCTTAGTACTACAGATTTGAAGTCTTTGCTAGGAGTTTATAAATTTCTGCTGATCTAGAAGTTTCTGCAAACTTCTGTCCCGGTAAACCATTGCAGTTCATTTTCTCTGCCTTTGAATTATATTTGATTCTCCATGAGGGCTGGATCCAGCAATCTACACCTGAATAGGCCTTGGAAATAACTGAGTATTTGTAGTCAAAAGTGCCTAAGACAATATTGCCAGGTTCTGTCAAACTGGGAGTTTGACATTTCAGGTTTACACAAACTGGTGGGAGAATAAACTCTGTCATTCAAGACCTTCCTGTGATTCCATCCTTAGGTTCTCTTGTTATGGAAGCAAGTTCCACAGTGTTTGCTTTCACCCTTCCTGCAAAATGACCACATGATTTATAGATTTTGTTTCTCTCATTCTGCTTTGCGACGTTACACTTCCTCCTTCCTCATTGTAAAGTGTAGATATAGAGTTGTAATAGAGGAAGCCCAGTCTTTGCAGTTGATCCTGGATAGGTAACCGTAGAGGTAGTTATGCCATAGAGGTGGCAGTGGCAGGAGCCAGGACACAGTGGGCAGTGAGTGGCGGTAGAGGTGTGGTGGCAATGACAGGAATCTAGTCAGGCTGAACTGGCAGGTAGCAATGGAGACACTGTGGCCTGAGAATGCAGCAGTGGCTGAGGCTGGGTCAGGGTCAGCCTCCAAAACACAAGTACCCTGGAGATACTAGGGTGGTTTATAATTGTGTGAGTTCAGTAGGGTGGGTAGTGGCAGCAGCAGAAATCTGGTTTTGTGACATGACTGTCTCTCTGTCTTCAATGGCTGGATTTTACTTTTTATTATTATTAGTTTTTTTCTATGCTGGTTTTCCATGTATGTTGTCATGTTTGCTGTAGTGGTGGCAGCAAAAGAAAACAAGACCTTGCTGCTCTGTTCTCACCTTAGCTTCTCTCTATTTATTTTTTACTTACCCTTTTAGTATAACTATGTCAAAGGAAGTTATTTGACATGTAAAGAGATAAAACTAGGGAGTCGGGCGGTAGCGCAGCAGGTTAAGCACATGTGGCGCGAAGCACAAGGACATGTGTAAGGATCCTGGTTCGAGCTGCTGGCTCCCCACCTGTAGGGGAGTCACTTCACATGCGGTGAAACAGGTCTGCAGGTGTCTATCTTTCTCTCCTCTTCTCTGTCTTCCTCTCCTCTCTCCATTTCTCTCTGTCCTGTCTAACAATGATGACATCAGTAACAATGACAATAATAACTACACCAATAAAACAAGGGCAACAAAAGGAAATAAATAAATATTAAAAAAGAGATAAAACAAATAATTCATGATGCATAACTAATATTAAATAAGTTTAAAAATTCTATGAGATATAGCTTATCCATTTTGGTAATGACAAACTCAAAACACATTTCTTGATTATTAGGGGAGAATGTTATTAAACCATAATGGAGTAAGTACTTAGGGTATATGAGCTACTATCTTCTCCATCATCATTGCTGTAAAGACACTTTTTAAACAAAAAGTTAGCATGTGTCTCATTTATTTTTCCTCAAAATCAAAGCAAGTAACATATTCTTTGGGAACTCAGTGAACTAACAAAAAAAATAGCAGGAACTGTATATGAAGCATTGGAGATGGAGCAAAGAATGAGAAGCCTTTTCCTTTTTTTTTTTCTTCTGTTTGTCTTTTCTTTTTATTTATTATTATTATTTATTTAAGAAAGGAGACATTAACAAAACCGTAGGATAAGAGGGGTACAGCTCCACAACCCAATCTCCATATCTCATCACCTCCCCTGATAGCTTTCCCATTTTCTATCTCTCTGGGAGTATGGATCCAGGGTCCTTGTGGGTTGTAGAAGGTGGGAGGTCTGGCTTCTGTAATTGCTTCCCCGCTGAACATGGGCGTTGACTGGTTGATCCATACTCCCAGTCTGCCTCTCTCTTTCCCTAGTAGGGTGGGTCTCTGGGGAAACAGACCTCTAGGACACATTGGTGGGGTCGTCAGTCCAGGGAACTCTGGTCGGCATCATGCTGGCATCTGGAACATGGTGGCTGAAAAGAGAGTTAATACACAAAGCCAAACAAATTGCTGAACAATAATGGACCTAAAGGCTGGAATAGTGCAGATAAAGTGTTGGGGGGGGGGTACTCCCTGCAGACTCTTGTGTACTTCTGCTTTCAGGTATGTATTTTTCCCTGGTTTATGGGCATGTGTGAACATATGCTCTATCTCAGGGGACCTGGTCTATATCTAGGTTTGGGGATTTTATTGGGTAGTGGACCACCTGGAATGGAATTAGAGAATACTATGAAAGGAAAGGTCTCACCTGCGTGATGAAGCTGAAGGGTTGACATTCCACACCTGAAGTCTCTGGACATAGTCTGAAGTGAAGCATATTGGGGTGGCATTGGTTGCGTTGATTAGGTTTCGGTCCGTGGGTGCAATATTATTTGGTATGAATTGAGAGAAGCATGCAGGTAAGTGGGCCCCACCCTAAGGTTCTAGGACTGGGAGAAATATAGGCTCTATAGTAGAAATGTTAGGTTCCTGCTGTCTTAGGGTTCAAGAAGACAATGGATAGTTATTGTTATCATCTCATTATTTGGTAATTGGGTTAACTTTGAAAAGTCCCTTTGTTAGAGTTTGCTGTATAATACCAGCATCTTGTACATAGCTGTGCTACCGGTTGCTTCTGTTCTCCCTGGTCTAGGCTTCTGAGAGAGTCGACATATCAAAGACTCAGCCTATGTATTAAAAAAACTCAATCTGTGTTTTAAAAAGTTCGAGACGTATGATCAATTCCTATGGTGAGGGGGAGGGTAGACATTCGGCTTCCCGGGGCAGCGGGGGTGGGGGGTGGGATGGGACACAGTCTTTTGGTGGTGGGAATGGTGTTTATGTACACTCCTATTAAAGTGTAGTCATATAAGCCTTTTCCTTTTATCAGTGCAACTAGAATACTGTTTTGTAAAATTAGCCCAATATTTCATGATTAATTTGGGAAAGTTTCTTTTTTTGTAGTTATCATTTTCTTTAATTTTTTTATATTCATTTTTCCCTTTTGTTGCCTTTTTTATTGTTGTAGTTGTTGTTGTAGTTGATGTTGTCATTTTTAGATAGGACAGAGAGAAATGGAGAGAGGAGGGAAAGACAGAGAGGGGGAGAGAAAGATAGACACCTGCAGACCTGCTTCAACGCCTGTGAAGGTACTCCCCTGCAGGTGGGGAGCCCGAGGCTTGAACCAGGATCCTTACACTGGTCCTTGCGCTTTGTGCCACGTGCACTTAACCTGCTGCGCTACCACCCAACTCTTGGGAAGGTTTCTTATTTTGAAAATCCCTTGTGAGAGATCTTGACATTCTTACTGAATTCCCATTAGTGGGTCCCAACATAATGTTAATGAAAGCAGATTAAACCTTATTTCACTATATGTCTCACTCTAGTTTTGTGTCCTAATGGATCTAACAGTCTATACCCATTGGATCAAAGAGTGAAAAATAACATCTTTGAAAAATCACTAAGGGTTCATTTTACATTTGAATTATCTAATACTAACCTCTTGTACCACATAACACACTATCACCTCTTATCACCAGAAATTATAGGAAAAGTCCTGAACTGGTAGTCACTAAACTGCGGTTTGTGTTCTAGTTTACATAATAACTCTTGGAAGCTACTTAGCCAGACTCAGTTTCCAACAAATGAAAGACTTTTAGAGTATATAATCTCTAAATTGCCTCTCCTCTATGGGCCCATAGAAATCTTTATTTAATGGAAGACTAAAATTGGAATAATTACAAATTTGCCATGTATTTTAAAAATTATTTTAAATTATTATTTTTATTTATTTGTTGGATAGAGACAGCCAGAAATCAAGAGGGAAGGGAGGATAGAGAGGAAGACAGACAGAGAAACACTTGCAGCACTGCTTCACCACTCGTGAAGCTTTCCTCCTAAAGGTGGGGACTGGGGACTTCAACCTGGGTCCTTGCACATTGTAAAATGTGTGCTCAACTAGGTTTACCACCACCCAGGCCATTTTTTAAATTTTTAATTATATTTTTATTAGATAGAGACAGAAATCAAGAGGGGAGAGGGCAATAAGGACAGAGACAGAGAGACACCTGCAGCTTTGTTTCAGCACTCACAAAGCTTTCTTCAGGCATGTGGGGACTGGAGGCTTGAATCTGGGTCCTTGCACATTGTAATATATGCTCTCAATCAGGTGTGCCACCACTCAGCCCCCAAATTTGACATGTAAAATTGTAAACACTAGGAATGGGTCTGCTCTCATTTGCCATGTGATGGTTTGAAATTCCTTAAACAGAATGACTCTCTTAAAAGTAAAAGCATCAGAAGTTGGTCGGTAGCACAGTGGGTTAAGCACACGTGTTACAAAGCACAAGGACCGGTGTAAGGATTCAGGTTTGAGCCCCCGGCTCCCCACCTGAAGGGGAGTTGCTTCACAGGCGATGAAGCAGGTCTGCAGGTGTCTATCTTTCTCTCCCCCTCTGTCTTCCCCTCCTGTCTCCATTTCTCTCTGTGATATCTAACAATGACGACATTAATAACTACAACAGCAAACAACAAGGGCAACAAAAGGAAAAATAAATAAAATTTAAAAAAAGTAAAAGCATCAGGGAGTCGGGTGGTAGCGCAACGGGTTAAGCGCAGGTGGCTCAAAGCTCAAGGACCGGCTTAAGGGTCCTAGTTTGAGTCCCTGGCTCCCCACCTGCAGGGGAGTAGCTTCACAGGTGGTGAAGCAGGTCTGCAGGTGTCTATAAGATCTCTTCTCACTGTCTTCCCCTCCTCTCTCCATTTCTCTCTGGCCTATCCAACATCAATAATAACAATAGTAACTACAACAGTAAAACACAAGGGCAACAAAAGAGACTAAATATTTAAAAAAGTAAAAACATCATACATGAGAGTAATTGAAATTAGTAGTTATGAAACTGTGTAGAATTCTTTGCAAATCATCTGTAAACATGCAGTATATAATTATCTGGTAGCTTGGCTAAATATATGTTCTAAACCAACATGCTAAAGTGCTAACACTTTGAAAGCAGAATAAAAATCAAAGGAAAAATATTTTGTGTTATTTTAGAGAAAATCTAAAAGTTACTCCCATTTATTAAAAAAGATAAAAGAAAATATTACTTCATAGTCAATAAATTTGGCAAGTAAGAATGGAGAAACAGATATTAGAGAAGAAGTGATAGTTGAAAATTGGAGAAAAGAAAAATGTAATAAGGAAAAAAAGATAAGTTTATTCCCAGAGATAATTGACAGAAAAGTCAAGAATACAGAAGTAAGGAAAATGCCAGAGTCTCAAAGAATGTAAGTATAAAGTCAAATATAGCCAAGCACTCAACAAATAGAACATGGTCATTCTAAAAGAAGGCTTTTCATGCAGAAGTAAGTTTAAACAATGGCTGTTAAGAAACAGATTTGTAAACAACTTAAAACAGTTATGGGCATGTTTAGATAAGCTCTTGGTTCCATTGGGCCAACTGAAGAAGAATTGAAGACTCATTTCAGATTCCCCTATATCATTTCAGTTAATTAAAATTAACTTCCTCAGTGCCTAATTCCTATTAAATAGTGGTGACTAACTGGAAATATACCTTGATACCTCCTCTAGACAGAGGATGAGAAGAACTTAGGAGAGAAGGTAGGGTAGGAGGAGGTAGAGAAGAAGGAGGAGGCAAAAGAGGAGGAGGAGGCAATCAATAGCACTGATTTTCTACTGCTATGTATATTTAATTTTTTTTAAATAAAAATAAATTTACCCACACCTATGAACATCTAATCTTTGATAAGGGGGCCCAAAGCATTAAATGGAAGAAGGAGGCTCTCTTCAATAAATGGTGCTGGGAAAACTGGGTTGTAACATGCGGAAGAATGAAATTGAACCACTTTATCTTGCCAGAAACAAAAATCAATCCAAATGGATCAAAGACCTGGATGTCAGACCAGAAACAATCAAATACTTAGAGGAAAACATTGGTAAAACAGTTTCCCACCTACACCTCAAGGACATCTTTGATGAATCAAACCTAATTGCAAGGAAGACTAAAGCAGAAACAAACCAATGGGACTGCATCAAATTGAAAAGCTTCTGCACAGCCAAAGAAACTATCACACAAACAAAGAGACCCCTCACAGAATGGGAGAAGATCTTTACATGCCAAACATCAGACAAGAGACTAATGATCAAAATATACAGAGAACTCAGCAAACTTAGCACCAAAAAGCAAATGACCCCATCCAAAAATGAGCAGAGGATATGAACAAAACATTCACCTCAGAGGAGATCCAAAAGGCTAACAAACATATGAAAAACTTCTCTAGGTCACTGATTGTCAGAGAAATGCAAATTAAGACAACACTAAGATACCACCTCACTCCTGTAAGAATGGCATACATCAAAAAGGACAGCAGCAACAAATGCTGGAGAGGTTGTGGGGACAGAGGAACCCTTTTACATTGCTGGTGGGAATGTAAATTGGTCCAGCCTCTGTGGAGAGCAGTCTGGAGAACTCTCAGAAGGCTAGACATGGACCTTCCATATGCTCCAGTAATTCCTCTCCTGGGGTTATACCCCAAGGACTCCATAACACCCAACCAAAAAGAGGTGTGTACTCCTATGTTCATAGCAGCACAATTCATAATAGCTAAAACCTGGAAGCAACCCAGGTGCCCAACAACAGATGAGTGGCTGAGAAAGCTGTGGTATATATACACAATGGAATACTATGCAGCTATCAAGAACAATGAACCCACCTTCTCTGACCCATCTTGGACAGAGCTAGAAGGAATTATGTTAAGTGAGCTAAGTCAGAAAGATAAAGATGAGTATGGGATGATCCCACTCATCAACAGATGTTGAGAAAGAATATCAGAAAGGGAAACTAAAAGCAGGACCTGACCAAATTGTAAGTAGGGCACCAAAGTAAAAACCCTGTGGCGAGGGGTAGACATGCAACTTCCTGGGCCAGTGGGGGGTGGGAGTGGGTGGAAGGGATGGGTCACAGTCTTTGGGTGGTGGGAATGGTGTTTATGTACACTCCTAGTAAAGTGTAGTCATATAAATCACTAGTTAATTAATATGAGAGGGGGAAATTAATTGTATGTCTCGAAGTTTTTAAAACACAGACTGAGTCTTTTTAATATATAGGCTGTGTATTTGATATGCGGACTCTCTCAAAAGCCTAGACCAAGTAGATCAGAGGCAACCAGTGGCACAGCTATTTACAAGATACTGGGTACTATACAGCAAACCCTAACAAAAGAACTTTTCAAAGTTAACCCAATTACCAAATAATGTGATGATAACATTAACTATCCATTGTCTTTTTGAACCCTAAGACAGCAGGAACCTCACATCTCCATTATAGAGCCTATATTTATCCCAGTCTGGGAACCTTAGGATAGGGCCCACTTTCCCACATGCCTCTCCCAATTCATATCAAATAATATTGCATCAGCCGATCGCAACTTAATCAACGCAACGATTGCCACCTCAACATACTTCAGCTCAGACTGTGTCCAGAGACTTCACGTGTGGAATGACAACCCTTCAGCTTCATTACTCGGGTGAGACCTTTCCTTTCATAGCATTCTCTAATTGCATCCCAGGTGGATCACTTTCTAACAAAGTCCCAAAACCTAGATATAGATCAGGTTCTGTGAGAGAGAGTATATGTTCACACGTATCCATAAACTAGTGCAAAATATATACCTGAAAGCAGAAGTATACTAGAGTTTGCAGTGAGTACTGCCCCCAACACTTCCTCTCCACTATTCCAACCTTTGGGTCCATGATTGCTCAACAATTTGTTTGGCTTTGTTAACTCTCTTTTCAGCCACCAGGTTCCAGATGCCATCAGGATGCTGGCCAGGCTTCCTTGGAACCGAAGACCTTACCAATGTGTCCTGGAGCTCTGTTTCCCCAGAGACGCACCCTACTAGGTAAAGAGAGAGGCAGACTGGGAGTATGGACCGACCGGTCAATGCCCATGTTCAGCGGGAAAGCAATTACAGAAGCCAGACCTTCCACCTTCTGCAACCCTCAAGGACCCTGGGTCCATGCTCCCAGATGGATAGAGAATGGGAAAGCTATCAGAGGAGGGGATGGGATATGGAGATTGGGTGGTGGGAATTGTGTGGAGTTGTACCCCTTCTACCCCTATGGTTTTGTTAATTTATCCTTTCTTAAATAAAAAATAAATTAAAAAATGCAAATTGGAGCACAGCTAAACGTGCTGGAACTGTAATTTGCATACCAGAGGCTTCAGAGACTGCAGGTTGAATCCCCAGCACCTGTGTATGCCAGACCTAACCACTGCTTGCATCTTTTCTCTCTCATTTGCTCCCCCCTCTCTCTCATAGTAAATAAGTCTTATAAAAGAAAAAAAAATCTTCCCCTCTCTCTCACAGTAAATAAGTAAGTCTTTTAAAAGAAAAAAAAATCTTAACACTTACTGATTATCAGAGAATACAAATCAAGACACTAATGAGATACCACTTTGCATGTGTTAGAATTTTGTATATTAGGACAGAAGCACCAAGTGCTTCAATAGGTCAGTTGGGAGAGCTTTAGACTGAAGAAAGGACAGAAGCAACAAGTGTTGGTGAGGATGTGGTGAAAAAGGAACCATTTGGAGTCCTGAGATTCCCAAACAGACTTGATGGGCCTAGAACTCGAATAAATCCCTCTCTCCATTGTTACCGGTCATTTCTATCAGGAACAACAAAATAGACCCCTTTGTGGGTCCCCATAGGACCTTGCCTTCAACTTGGATCAACAATGGTAGAGAAAGTTCCATCCTCCAAAGGGAGGATGGACAACATACTCTGTGCTACACCTGAGGAAGATGGGTTGATACTGGGGCAGCATGGAATGTTCCTACTCATGACCACAGAATGTGAGCTCAGATCTAGAGGGATGCAGAGGTCACACAGGCTCCTAAGCTAATTATGGGCCCCAGATCACATCAAATCGATGGGGTTTACAGTCAACAATATTTATACCCCTTTCCCATATTAAGTAGCTACTCTCTTCCCTGATCCAGCTTTCTGGTCCTTTTCCCAGCCATGACATTATCTCTCCAGACAATAACTTGTATCTACCTACATATCAGATTTCAGGCTCAGGCAAGAAAACAAAACAAAACACTAGTATAGCTACAGACTCTTTGGAATATAACTAAAATATGCCTACTAGCTATCTACAAAATGGAGTATCCCCCAATTTCATCTGCACTATTCCAGCCTTTAGGTCCATGACTGGTCAACAATTTGTTTGGCTTTGTATATTAACTCTCTTTTCAGCCACCAGGTTCCAGATGTTAGTGGGATGTGACCAGACTTCCCTGGACAGACAACCTCACCAATGTGCCTTAGAGCCCTGCTCCCCCAGAGCCCTTTCCCTCTAGGGAAAAAGAGAGACAGGTTGGGAGTATGATTGACCTGTCAACACCCTTGTTCAGCAGGGATACAATTACAGAAGCCAGACCTTCAACCTTCTGCTTCTCACAATGATCTTGGTTCCCAGAGGGTTAAAGAATAGGAAAGCTATCAGGGGAGGGGAGGGGATGGGATACAGAGGTCTGGTGGTGGGAATTGTGTGAAGTTGTACCCCTCTGATCCTATGGTTTTGTCATTGTTTCCTTTTTATAAATAAAAAAATTGGGTGGTGGGAATTGTGTGAAGTTGTACCCCTTCTACTCTATGGTTTTGTTAATTTATCCTTTCTTAAGTAAAAAATAAATTAAAAAAAGGAAAAAAATAAATAAAAATAAATTTAATTTAAAAAATTATTTTTTAATTCTCTTTAACTGAATTAAAATATCCACTTGTTTAGGACTGTCAGCCCAGATAAATTTATGGTCTGTTTTTAGGACATCATAAAAGACTTAAAGGGACTTTTTGTTGGAGAAATTTCTTGGTTCCTTGTTTTTTTTTTTTTTTTTTTTTGTTGCTGGGACCTCAGAGACTTTGCATTGTCACCTAAGTTTTAGTTCCAGAAAAAATTGAACTTTTTTTAAAAAAAATAAATTTCCACTTCAGAAACACAGGAAACCTTAAGACATGGACGAAAACCAGATACTTAGTGTACAGTTTTCCATTGTATTTTATTTAAGGCAAGTCTCAGATTCTAAAAGCAGAAGCGAAAGTATCGTTGTACCTTGGGTAATGGTGTCTCAATTGTTCCATGAGGAGCCTGGAGAAAGTGTTGGTTTGGAAGCCCTGCTTTGGCTATTACCTGAGATTGGTATCTTAGACCTGCAGTGTGCTCAGTCTCTTGGAGGAAGAGTGCTTTCCTCTTACTCTCTGCTTTATTTGCGAGTTAAAGTCTCCGAGGAGACTCTCTGTCTGCCCAGCTGCAGAAAGTGTATGTGGTGATTACAACTGTTGCCATGGAAACTGAATGTCACCGATAAACTGCACACCCTAAAACAGATTCAAGTTGACTTAGAGAAACTGTGTAGGGTTATTACAAAGTGTGTGATAAAACTTCTCTTTAGTGTAGCTCCATCTGTTTAAAATGACAGTTTATGAAGTAAAACTTCTATGGCGATCCTGAGTTTGTGGTGGTAGCAATATTATTGCTGAATAAAGCCTTAAGGTTGTAAAAAAATAACTGCATATGAGAGCAGATGAAGAGGGACTTAAATAGGTATATGTTATATGTATATGGGTAATGTTATAGTGATGAAAAATTATGAATTGCAGAAAGTCAGGTCTAAATATGTCTGAGCATGGTAATATATATACACATATGTATATATTTATATAAAATGTATATTTCATGTATATTTTATATTATATGAAATATGCTTGAAATATGCATGTATATATTTTGCATAGATGTATAAATAAATGCCAAATATATATATATATGTAAATGGTTTCTGTTTTAGCATGATATACAATTTCAAAGGTGTGTATATACTACTTGGTTGTTGAACTTAAACTAAACTTAAAAATCATTACAGATTGCAGAGTGCTGACCTGGTGTAGTGGCTCTTTACATAGGCTCTGAGGGAGACAGAGCTTCAGGTTCAATCCCTGCTCTCACAAGAAGCCAGTGGTTCGCCCCTCTGGGGGGGCAAAAAAGCTAGTGCTTGTTCAGCATTTATTATAAGGATAAATGATAGCTATGAAGAAATAATAATCAGCACTCTTACAGAACTTTAACTGCTTGAGGTACACTTTTGTTTCCCCTCAAATGTAAATGCTATTTCTAGGGAGTCATTTGGGAAACTGCAAAAAAAAATAATAAGATAATGCATTTCTTTTTTTAAAATCTTTTTGTTAGTTTTTATTTATTTATGTATTTGTTCCCTTTTGTTGCCCTTGTTGTTTTATTGTTATAGTTATTGATGTCATTGTTGTTGGATAAGGCAGAGAGAAATGGAGAGAGGAGGTGAAGATAGAGAGGGAGAGAGAAAGACAGACACCTGCAGACCTGCTTCACTGCCTGTGAAGCTACTCCCCTGCAGGTAGGGAGCTGGGGGCTCCAACTGGGATCTTTAAGCCAGTCCTTGCGCTTGGCGCCACCTGTGCTTAGCCCGCTGCGCTACTGCCAACTCCCAATAATGCCATTTCTTTAGGTGATATATTTTGAGCAGGATAAAAAAAGTGTTTTTGAATTGAGGATCCAGAGAAAGTTTACTTGACAGTTACAAGAAAAATATTTAAATTGCTTAGAAGAAATAATTAATGGTATGCGTATTAAGGAAAAAGAGAAAAAAGTCAGATTATTGGACACCCATGTATTTTCAATGAATTTATTATGCATTAGGGATTTAAAAAAGAAACAACTTTTTTCCAGGTAGAACAATAAAAAAACTTATGGAACATTTGTCTCCTGAACATTCTGGATAATCTATTTTTGCCTTAAAAAAAACCTTTATTAATAGGTTATATAGGTTAGTAGGTTATAGGTATAATAGGTTAATAGATTGTAGTACAGCTTTAAAAAATGTTTATTCCCTTTTGTTGCCCTTGTTTTCTTGTTGTAGTTATTGTTGTTGTTATTGATGTCGTTGTTGGATAGGACAGAGAGAAATGGAAAGAGGAGGGGGAGGTCAGAGAGGGGGAGAGAAAGATAGACACCTACAGATCTGTGTCACCGCCTGTGAAGCGACTCCCCTCTAGGTGGGAAGTCGGGGACTCGAACCAGGATACTTAGGCCAGTGCTTGTGCTTCGCATGCGCTTAACCCACTGTGCTACTGCCCAACTGCCTATAGTACAGCTTTGACACATGAGTATAATTTCTTATCTCTCCGTGATAGGTGTCTGCAGGATGCTCTCACTCTCATCTTGGGTCTTTTTCCACCATCATGCATCAGGAGACCAAAAGTTCCCCCACCCCTTTTCCCTTATTCCCTAGAATCTTTTTTTTAAAAAAATATTTATTTATTCCCTTTTGTTGTCCTTGTTTTATTGTTGTGGTTATTATTGGTGCTGTTATTGATGTCGTTGTTAGGACAGAGAGAAATGGAGAGAGGAGGGGAAGACAGAGAGGAGGAAAGAAAGATAGACACCTGCAGACCTGCTTCAGCGCTTGTGAAACGACTGCCCTGCAGGTGGGGAGCCAGGAGCTGGAACTGTGATCCTTACGCCGGTCATTGAGCTTTGTGCTACCTGTGCTTAACCCGCTGTGCTACCACCAAACTTCTACTGCCAAACTTCTCCCTCCCCCCCTTTTATTTTTATAAAATTCTTTTTTTTTTTCACAATGTATAGTAGGTGGAACTTGTTCATGCATCTTCACCAGCAGCTGGGGCATCTCCACCCTTGGTGTTTCTGGTACAAATTATTTGAGTTCTATGTTTTGATACCAGCTTAATAAGCCCTTTACTAAGGAGCTCCTGGAGGCAGCCCTGGCCAGCGAGCCATGACTCTTCAATCTCTCAGAGACAACAGCTGGAGTTGTCTTATAGTTAGGAACTTCTTTACAGAGCTTGTCATATGTGGCTTTGTCAAAGAAGACCAGGTTATTAAGCTTTTCCCGAACTTTGCCTTTGGACCACTTCTTCTTTTTGGTCTTTTCCCCAGATGTGTCCACTAGATCTTTGTTTTTCTTGGCCAACTTTCTGGCATCCTTTTTCTTCTTGTTGTCCTTGGGTGGCATCACAAAGCTTGGAAAGCAGCAAAATCCAGGCTGCCATGGTAAGATGTTGGACAGAAAACTATTCCCTAGATTTTTTTTTTCCTCCAGGGTTATTGCTGGGCTCGGTGCCTGCACCATGAATCCACTGCTCCTGGAGGCCATTCCCCCCCCCCCTTTTTGTTGCCCTAGTTGTTGCAGCCTCGTTGCAGTTATTATTTGACATTGTTGACGTTGCTTTGTTGTTGGATAGGACAGAGAGAAATGGAGAGAAGAGGGGAAGACAGAGAGAGGGGGAGAGAAAGATAGACACCTGCAGACCTGCTTCACCGCCCGTGAAGCGACTCCCCTGCAGGTGGGGAGCCAGGGGCTCAAACCGGGATCCTTACGCCTGTCCCTGCGCTTTGCGCCACGTGTGCTTAACCCACTGTGCCACCGCCTGACCCCCTTCCCTAGATTTTTTTGCTTTGGTAGAATACACCAAACACATTCCAAGTTTTACTTTGTGTTTTCTCTTTCTGTCCTTGTCTCTGAGTTCCACGTATGAGTGAGATCATCCTATATTCATCCTTCCTATTTTCACTTATCTCACTGAACCTGATCATGTCTTCAAATTTCATGCATGATGAGGCAAAGGAGATGACATCATCATTTTTGACAGTTGAGTAGTAGTCTGTTGTGTAGATATATCACATTTTCCTAGCCACTCAGCTGTCATTGGGCATCTACATTGCTCCTAAGTTTGGGCTATTACAACAATTTGTGCAGCTATCAAATAGTTGTACTAAGGGTCAGGTGGTGGCACACTGGGTTAAGCACACATAGTATTAAGCACAAGGAACCATTCAAGGATCCAGGTTCAAGCCCCCACCTACAGTGGGGATGCTTCACAAGTAGTGAAGCAGGTCTGCAGGTGTCTATCTATGTCTCTCTCTCTCTCCTCACCTCTCTCTCTCCCCTCCTCTCTCAATATCTCTCTGTCTTATCCAACAAATGGAAAAAGTGGCTGCCAGGAGCAGTATATTTGTAGAGCTGTCATCGAGCCCCAGCAATAACTCTGGAGACAATACATACATACAAACATACATACATACATACATACATACATACATACATACATACGAAATAGGTGAACCTATTACACTTCCCTCACTCCAAAGGCAACCTTATCAAAGTAAGGACTGCAAAAACTAAATAAGGGAAAGAGACTGGCCTACTTAAATGATGATTCTTTAGTCACTACTAGGCCACCACATCATATGGGGCCCTACTGGGGGAGTATTGAGATTCCCAAACATACATGATGGGCCTAGACCTCGAATAAATCCCTCTCTCCATTGTCACTAGTCAACTCCATCAGGAACAACAAAATAGACCCCTTTGTGAGCCCCCATAGGACCTTGCCCTCAATATGGATCAATAACGGTAGAGAATGTCCTCTCTTTTTAAAAATACATGTTGTTAATCCTACTGATACCCTTACCTTACCATCTGTCCAAATCTTTTCTCATATTGTATGATCTTACAAGTTATTCAGCACAGATGAGTTAACAAATAAAAAAGACCTAATATACTACTAGCTGTCTACCAATGTCTATATATTTATAACATCTAACTGACCCTTTTAAAATCATCAGGGAAACGTAAAAAAAGAAACATTGTGTTCAAATTTTCCAAGCCAAGCAAGTCTGAATTCAGTAAGTTTAAAGGCATCTCAAGGGGCTGGGAAATGCTCAGTGGATAAAGCCATGCCTTACCACACCCAAGTCCTTAGGTTTATTCCCTGGTTCCACACTGAAAAAAAAAAAAAGTGTTTCAGATATTTTAAATCTACAGTCAGGGTTAATAGTCAGTTGTAACCTGATGAACATTAAACACGTATCCAGAAAATTCTGTTCTACAAAACTACTTTCAGCTCTGTGGCATTATAATATTAAAGAACAACTCTGGAATTTTCCTGAGTGATAAATATTGATCGAAAGAATGCTGAATTTCTGGGGACAGGCAGTGGCACACCTGGTTAAGCACACATAGTGTGCTTACATTGCACAAGGACCCAGGTTCAAGCCCCTGGTCCCCATATGCAGGGGAGAAGCTTCATATGTGGGAAAGAAGGGCTGCAGGTGTCTCACCATCTCTCTCCCTCTCTATCTTCCCTACTCCTCTCAGTTTCTCTCTGTTTCTATCCAATAATAAATAAATAAAAATATTTTTTAAAAGAAAGAATGTTAAATTTCTAAAAGGAAAGCCACAAGCAATGATGCTGTTTGATATAGAAATCTGCAGATTTCTGGTGTGTGCCTTCCTTCCACTCTCATTATTTTGTTTATTGTGCTTTTTCTGTAGTGCAGCTCTATCACTCCAAATATGTAGGAAAATGCTATGACCACCTAAGACCACTGTGTACATTTGTACTCTGCACTTGAAGCTACATCTACCTGCAGAGTCTTCTCTAGCAGAGGTAGATAGCATAATGGTTATGCAAAGTGACTCTCATGCTAGAGGCTCTAAAGTCCCAGGTTCAGTTCCCCGTATCACCATAAGCCAGAACTGATCAGTGCTCTGGTAAAAACAAAGAAACAAAATAAACAAATAAAAACCTCTCCTCTTTCTGTGTGAAGGAACAGCCTCACAGGTACATGATCACTGGAGGCCCCATGGCTCCCTTGGAGATCTCTAGCTTCCAGATCTTCTATTTAGGAGGCAGACTCAGGGTTTTTAGATTTAAGTATATGATTTCTAAAGAAAAAAAATCTAGCCTACCACACATTTTCAAGTGCCTATCCCTGATCCATTGACCAGTGTTCTAGGAAGTTAGCTAATATGGCAGAAGCACAGCTGCAGAGAGGATTCATTGCTTTATGAGAAAGAAGACACTTATTAACAAGGGATGAAATGAACAATAAGCTAAAAGTTTACTTGACCCATCCAAGTTTACTTGATCTCCTGTCATTCTGAGTAGTGAAGCAGTCTGCATGATCAGCAAAGCCAACTGGAATCTCTACTGTCTCTCTCAGATTCCTAATATCAAAAAAACAGTGATGCATTTGAGAATAGCAATTTTGGGGAATTTAGTTCTTTTTAAAAATTTTAATCTTATTAGTAACTAAATACATGTGTGTGTGTGTGTGTGTGTGTGTGTGTGTGCGCGCGTGCGCGTGTGTGTTTTAATTGCCACCAGGGTTATCACTAGGGCTCAGTGTCAGCACTATGAATCCATGGTTCCTGGTGGCCATTTTTTCCATTTTTTTTTCTTTTTATTTGACAGGACAGAAATTGAAAGGGGAGGATAGAGAGGGAGAAGAGAAAGACACCTGTAGACCAACATCATAGCTTGTATTCCCAGAGTAGGAGAAATGTTAGTGGAAGAAGGCTAGAGGGCTCTGAAACACAACTCCATCAGGACCCAGGGGGGGGAAGAAAGACATCCAGTAGTAATAAATGTAGGTGTGACTTAAGAAAGAAGACAGAAGCATAGGAAAAAATGGGGGAAATATATAGATAGACACATAGTTATAGAAATAATAGTTAACCTGTATCTGTGACCTTGGGAGAACTATTGCAGTTTCCAATGGAGGGAATGGGGACACAGAACTCTCATGATAGGAATGGTATGGAATTATACTCCAGTTATTTTGTAATTTTGTAAATCACTAATAAAAACCAAAAACAGTGAAACATAGGGTTTTCTTGAGAATTATGGAGATTGTTCACCAGGACAATGAAAGAGATAATTGGATTAAGAAGCATATCGCAAATCAGGGGAGATAGCCTAATAGTGATGCAAAAGCCATCCCCGATGGCTCGGGAATCCCAGGTTAAATTTTCCACATCACCTTATGCCAGAGCTGAGCAATGCTCTGGAAAACAACAACAAGATATAATTCCTAGTGCTCTGACTACAAAGAGTACAGTAAAGCAAATCTTCTCTACTAAGTTACTTTTTAAAGTTTCCTATTGCATTTATTCATTCATTCTCTCACTCACTCACTCACTCAACAAAACATGTATTGAGCATCTGATTTGATCAGACATTATAGAAAATTCAGATAAAAAGAAAAAGAGTGGTCCTTTTTAATGAGGACCTAGACATGAAAACAATGAATTAGAAGATACTTTGAAAATTACCACATTACCTCATAGGGCTGCTGGGAAGATCAAATGAGATCACGTCTGTACAATGCTTAGTTAGGCATGTTGCCTGGTACCTAGTAAGCACTCAATAAGCAGTAACTATTATTCCATAGACAATCCCATAGTGGAGAGAGAGAAAAAAATGCATAATTAACTGTCTCAGGACATTGAGCAGTTTCTGAAAGGAAATGAGGTCATTGAACAGGCAGAGAAAGATGGGCATTCTGGATGGTTGGGCCCTCCCTCATTGTCAGCAAAGATGTGGTGTGCTAAGAGAAGATGGAGAAGTACCACCAATATGGAGTGTGTGCTGTGATTTAGGAGAGACAGGTAAGTGGGATCTAGTTTCTAGATAGTTTAGAAAGACCAAGAAAATTTAGAATATATATATATATATTTAATATATATATATTAAATTTATTCATAAAATAAAAAATATCAACAAGACCATTCCACACAATTCCCACCACCAAAGTTCTGTATCCTATCCCCTCCCTTGAAAGCTTTCCTATTCTTTATCTCTTTGGGAACATGGACCCAAGGTCATTATGGGATGCAGAAGGGGTCTGGCTTCTGTAATTGCTTCTCCACGAGACAAGGGCATTGGCAGGTCGATCCATACTCCCAGCCTGTTTCTATGTTTCCCTACTGGGGGAGGGCAGTGATGAGGTGGGGTTCCAGGACACATTGGTGAGGTCATCTGTCTAGGGAAGTCAGGTTGGCATCACGGTAGCATCTGCAACTTGGTGTCTGATAAAGAATTAAAATATAAAGCAGAACAAATTGTTAAGTAATCAGGAACCAAAAGGCAGAAGTATAGCAGATGAGATTTGGAGTCTCTATTTTGGAAAAAGCTAGTAGGTCTATTTTAGATATATTCCAGGGGCCCCATGATTTTACTAAATTTTTCCTGAGTCTGACAGCTAATATGCAGATAGGCCAAAGGTATTGTCTGGGGAGATGGTGTCAGAGTTGGAAATAGGACTAGAAAGCTGGATCAGGGAAGAGAGTAATTCCCAAATATGAGAAAAGTATATAAAAATGGTTAAATGAAAAATCACATATTTTTAGGTAAATAAAAGCAACAACTAGATTTCAAACACAGAGGAAAGCGGAGTCTTGATTAGAAAGATCATTCTTTTTTTTTTTTTTTCTTTAGAAAGGTCATTCTGGACATGGTTAGAGGAGTGAGCCAAGAGTGGGTGGTGAGAAATCGGTCAAAGCAAAGAAATCATTAGTTTACTCAGAATGTTGAGGCAAATCATGTGAAGTACAAATGTGAATAAAAATTGTTGCCGTAGGGATAGACTAGCAAAAAAAGGGTATATTGGGCAGGGGGTAGATAGCATAATAGTTATGCAGACAGACTCTTATGCCTGAGGCTTCCACAGACCCAGGTTCAATCTCCTGCACCACCATAAGCCAGAACTGAACAGTGCTCTGGTTAAAAAGTTTTGAAAAAAAGGATATATATATATTTTACATTTCTTAACAAAGTATTTCCAACAATTGTGAATCATTTCTAGTAGCCTGCATACTTCGGAGCTTCTCAAAGTTTGGAAGATTATGCTTGAAAACCTCTTATCTAATTAAAAATGTTTTATGTTTTTGATAACTCACTATAATAGTGTTAGCATCATCTAAATCACAGAAAATACCTTATTTTATGTGGCCTGGGAGGTGGCCCAGTGGCTAAGGAACTAGACTCTCATGCATGAGGTCCTGAGTTCAATCCCTGGCAGCACATGTACCAGAGTGATGTCTGGTTCTTTCTCTCTCTCTTCCTATCTTTCTCATTAATAAATAAATAAAATCTTTTTAAAAAGATAATACCTTATTTTAAGGAAGGAAACAAAATCTTTTACAAATACAACATCCATAATTATGTCCAAAGCTGAGTTACTTAAGAGACAAGATTAAGCATTGTTTTATAAAAAAAAAATACCTTAATTGCATTTAACTTTGTGTATTACTTTTAAATTAATGATTTAATAATGATTAACAAGATTATAAGATAACAGGTATAATCCCATGTAGTTCCCATCACCAGAGTTCTGTGTCCCACTCCTCCACTGGAAGCTTCCATATTCTTTTCTTTTTTTCATTTATTTTATTTTATTCTTTATTGAGATTAATAGTTTATAGTCAACAGTAAAATTTAGTAAATTGTACATGTGTAACATTTCTCAGTTTTCCACATAACAATTGAACCCCCTCTAGGTTTTCCTCTGCCATCATGTTCCAGGACCTAAACCCTCCCCCCAACCCCAGAGTCTTTTACTTTGGTGCAATACACCAACACCAGACCAAATTCTGTTTTGAATTTTCTTATTTTTCAACTTAAAAAAAAAACTTATTGGTGATTTAATGATTGACAAGATTGTGGGATCAGAAGGGTACAGTTCATACAATTCTCACCACCAGGCTGCCATATTCCATCCTCTCAATTGGAAACTTCCCTATTCTTTATCCCTCTGGGAGTATGAACTAAAATTCTTTATGTGGTGCAGAAGATGAAAGGTCTGGTTTCTGTAATTGCTTCTCCACTGGATATAGGTATTCACAGGTGGATCCACATGCTCAGCCTGTTTCTAATTTCCTTAGTTGGGTACGGCTCTGGAGAGATGAGATTACAGGACACATTGGTGAGGTTGTCTACCTAGCAAAGTTAAAATAGTGTTATGGTAGCATCTGCAATTTGGTGGCTGAAAGGCGGCACGATATCAAGCAGAACAAACTTTAATAAACAGGAACCCCAAAGTAGGAATAGAACAGATGAAATTAGGGGTCTTTGAGAAAAAGCTAGGAAGTCTATTTTAGGTATTCTTGTCAATCTTCCTTGTTCATTTCAAGGAAGACAGACACAGGTGTAAGTGTTCAAGTGGAAATGAAGAACAAACCTTTCTGATTGTATTACATGAAAACTGGTCAGAAGACATAAACACTTGTTATGATAGAAGCATAGACATTTTCCAGATTAACAAACTGTTAATGAGTTCTTGGTAATTTCCAGAACTATCCGATGTCTTTTCACTAAAATTAGTTCATATAGGCAACGCTCCTTTATTGAGACGGCAATTTAATAAAAATTTCAAATGATGCTTTTCATTTTTTTTAAATGTTTGTATTTATTTATTATTGGGTAAAGGCAGACAGAAATTGAGAGGTAAGGGAGAGATAGAGAGAAAGAGAAACCTACAGCCCTGCTTCACCACTCATGAAGCTTTCCCCCTCCAGGTGGGAACCAGGGGCTTGAATTTGTGTACTGTAATGTATGTGTTTAACCAGGTGAGCCACCGCATGGCCCTGTGATGTTTGTTTATTTATTTTTATTATTTATTTATTTATTTTTAGTCTTCTTTTTTTTTTTTTTTTAATTTTTAATTTAAGAAAGGATTAGTGAACAAAAGCATAAGGTAGGAGGGGTACAACTCCACACAATTCCCACCACCCAATCCCCATAACCCACCCTCTCCCATGATAGCCTTCCCATTCTCTAGCCCTCTGGGAGCATGGACCCAGGGTCGTTGAGGGTTGCAGAAGGTAGAGGGTCTGGCTTCTGTAATTGCTTCCCCGCTGAACATGGGCGTTGACTGGTCGGTCCATACTCCCAGTCTGCCTCTCTCTTTCCCTAGTAAGGTGTGTCTCTGGGGAAGCTGAGCTCCAGGACACATTGGTGGGGTCTTCAATCCAGGGAAGCCTAGCCAGCATCCTGGTGGCATCTGGAACCTGGTGATTGAAAAGAGAGTTAACATACAAAGCCAAACAATTTGTTGAGCAAACATGGATCCCAAGATTGGAATAGTGGAGAGGAAGTGTTGGGGAGGTACTCACTGCAAACTCCAGTGTAATCCTGCTTTCAGGTATATATTCTGCAGTAGTTTATGGACACGTGTGCGCATACGCTCTCTCTCACAGAAACTGGTGTACGTCTAGGCTATGGGACTTTGTTAGAAAGTGAACCACCCGAGATGAAATTAGAGTGTACTATAAAAGGAAAGGTCTCACCCGAGCAATGAAGCTGAAGGGTTGTCATTCCACACGTGAAGTCTCTGGATACACTCTGAGGTGAAGCATGTTGAGATGGCAATCGTTGCTTTGGTTAGGTTGTGATCGGCGGATGCAATATTATTTGGTATGGATTGGGAGAAGCATACGGGAAAGTGAGCCCTATCCATGGGTGCCAGGACTGGGGGAAGTAGGGGCTCTATAGTGAGGATGTGAGGTTCCTGCTGTCTTAGGGTTCAAAAAGACAATCAATAGTTAATATTATCATCACATTATTTGTTAATTGGGTTAACTTTGAAAAGTCCCTTTGTTATGGTTTGCTGTACAGTACCCAGTATCTTGTACATAGCTGTGCTATTGGAAGCCTCCAATCTACTTGGTCTAGGCTTTTGAGAGAGTCCGCATATCAAATACGTAGCCTATCTATTAAAAAGATTCAGTTTGTCTCCTGAGAACCTTTGAGACATACAATTGATTTCCCCCTCTCATATTAATTAACTACTGATTTATATGTCTACATTTTGCTAGGAGTGTACATAAACACCATTCCCATCACCAAAGGACCGTGACCCATCCCTCCCGCCCATTCCCACCCCCCACTGGCCCAGAAAGCTACATGTCTACCCCTCACCACTGGGTTTTTTCTTTGGTGCCCTACTTACAATTTGATCAGGTCCTGCTTTTAGTTTCCCTTTCAGATCTTCTAAGTCAGCTTCTGTTGATGAGTGGGATCATCCCATACTCATCTTTAACTTTCTGACTCAGTTCACTTAACATAATTCCTTCTAGCTCTGTCCAAGATGGGTCAGAGAAGGTGGGTTCATTGTTCTTGATAGCTGCATAGTATTCCATTGTGTATATATACCACAGCTTTCTCAGCCATTCATCTGTTGTTGGGCACCTGGGTTGCTTCCAGGTTTTAGCTATTATGAATTGTGCTGCTATGAACATAGGAGTACACACCTCTTTTTGGTTGGGTGTTATGGAGTCCTTGGGGTATAACCCCAGGAGAGGAATTATTGGGTCATATGGAAGGTCCATGTCTAGCCTTCTGAGGGTTTTCCAGACTGCTCTCCACAGAGGCTGTACCAATTTACATTCCCACCAGCAATGTAAAAGGGTTCCTCTGTCCCCACATCCTCTCCAGCATTTGTTGCTGCTGTCCTTTTTGATGTATGCCATTCTTACAGGAGTGAGGTGGTATCTTAGTGTTGTCTTAATTTGCATTTCTCTGACAATCAGTGACCTAGAGCAGTTTTTCATATGTTTGTTAGCCTTTTGGATCTCCTCTGTGGTGAGTGTTTTGTTCATTTCCTCTGCCCATTTTTGGATGGGGTCATTTGCTTTTTTGCGGCTAAGTTTGCTGAGCTCTTTATATATTTTGGTGATTAGTTTCTTGTCTGATGTCTGGCATGTGAAGATCTTCTCCCATTCTGTGAGGGGTCTCTCTGTTTGTTTAATTGTTTCTTTGGATGTGCAGAAGCTTTTCAATTTGATGTAGTCCCATTGGTTTGTTTCTACTTTGGTCTTCCTTGCAATTGGGTTTGATTCATCAAAGATATCCTTGAGGTGTAGATGGGAAAGTGTTTTACCAATGTTTTCCTCTAAGTATTTGATTGTTTCTGGTCTGACATCTAGGTCTTTGATCCATTTGGAGTTGATTTTTGTTTCTGGTGAGATAAAGTGGTTCAATTTCATTCTTCTGCATGTTACAACCCAGTTTTCCCAGCACCATTTATTGAAGAGAGCCTCCTTCTTCCATTTAATGCTTTGGGCCCCCTTATCAAAGATTAAATGTCCATAGGTGTGGGGATTTATTTCTGGGCCTTCAATTCTGTTCCACTGGTCTGTGTGCCTATTTTTGTTCCAGTACCATGCTGTTTTGATGATGATGGCTTTATAATATAGTTTAAGGTCTGGGGAGTGTGATGCCTCAATTTCTGTTTCTTTACCTCAAGATGGTTTTGGCAATTCTAGGTGTTTTCAGGTTCCATATAAATGGTTGTAGTGTTTGTTCTATTCTCTTAAAGAAGCTTGGTGGAACTTTGATGGGTATTGCATTAAATTTGTATATGGCTCTGGGGAGAATGTTCATTTTGATGATATTTATTCTTCCAATCCATGAACATTGGATATCTTTCCATTTCTTGCTATCGGTTTCTATTTCGTTGACTAGAGACTCATAGTTTTCAGTATACAAGTCTTTCACTTCTTTGGTCAACTTTATTCCTAGTTATTTGATTGATTTTGCTGAAACAGTAAAGGGGAGTGATTTCTGGATGTCTTCTTCTTCACTTTTACTGTTTGCATAAAGAAATGCCACTGATTTTTGTACATTGATTTTGTAGCCTGATACCTTGCTATATTGCCTAATAACCTCCAGTAGTTTTCTGCTGGATTCTTTTGGTGTTTCTATGTATACTATCATATCATCTGCAAATAGTGAGAGCTTGATTTCTTCCCTTCCAATCTGTATTCCTTTGATTTCTTTCTCTTGCCTGATTGCTATGGCAAGAACTTCCAATACTATGTAGAAGAGTAACGGTGACAGTGGACAGCCCTGTCTAGTCCCCGATCTGAGGGGGAATGCTTTCAGCTTCTGTCCATTGAGTATGATGTTGGCTGTAGGTTTGCTATATATATAGACTCCACTATCTTGAGGAATTTCCCATCTATTCCCATTTTTTGTAGAGTTTTGAGCATGAATGGGTGTTGGATTTTGTCAAAGGCTTTCTCTGCATCTATTGAGATAATCATGTGGTTTTTGGCTTTGCTTTTATTGATGTGGTGAATGACATTGATTGGCATTGATGTTGAACCAGCCTTGCATTCCTGGGATGAATCCCACTTGGTCATGATGAACAATCTTTTTGATATGTTGCTGTATCCGGTTGGCCAAGATCTTGTTTAATATTTTGGCACCTATGTTCATCAGAGATATTGGTCTATAGTTTTCCTTTTTTGTTCTGTCCGTATCAGCTTTTGGTATCAGGATGATGTTGGCTTCATAGAAGGTGGAAAGGAGTATTCCTGTTTATTCAATCTTATGGAAAAGCTTCAGAAGTATGGGTACTAACTGTTTCATGAAAGTTTTGTAGTATTCGTTTGTTAAGCCACCTGGTCCAGGACTTTTGTTGTTGGGGAGATTCTTAATAACGGTTTCAATTTCTTTGTCTGTGATTGGTGCATTTAGATTTTGTAGTTCTTCTTGGTTCAGTTTTGGAAGGGCATATGCTTCTAGGAATTGTTCCATTTCTTCCAGATTCTCTAGCTTGGTGGCATATAGTTCTTCATAGAAGTTTCGCAGGATTCTCTGGATTTCTGTGGTGTCAGTTGTGATATCTCCTCCATCGTTTACAATTCTCTTAATTTGAGTCCTCTCTCTTTTTTGTTTGGTGAGTCTGGCTATGGGTTTGTCAATTTTGTTTAATCTTTCAAAGATCCAACATTTGGCTTCATTGATCTTTTGTTTGGTTCTTTTATTTTCGATGTTGTTTATTTCTGCTCTAACTTTAGTGATTTCTGTCCTTCTGGTTGCTTTAGGGTTCCTTTGTTTCTCTTCCTCTAAGTCCTTGACGTGTGCAGTAAGATAGTTCATTTGAGATTTTTCTTGGTGTTTAATATGTGATTGTATGGCTATAAGTTTCCCTCTCAGTACTGCTTTAGATGTGTCCCAAATATTTTGATAGATTGTGTCTTCATTTTCATTTGTTTCCAGGAACATTTGAATTTCCTGCTTGAGTGAATCTCTGACCCAGTGGTTCTTAAGGAACATGGGCATTGACAGGTTGATCCTTACTCCCATCCTGTCTCTCTCTTTCCCTAGTGGGGAAGGGCTCTGGGGAAGCGGAGCTCCAAGGCACAGTGGTGGGGTTGTCTGTCCAGGGAAGTCTGGTCGCATCCTGCTAGCATCTGGAACCTGGTGGCTGAAAAGAGTGTTAATATACAAAGCCAAACAAATTGTTGGACAATCATGAATCTAAAGGCTGGAATACTGCAGATGAAGCCTGCAGATGAATACTGCAGATAGCTAGTAGGCATATTTTAGTTATATTTCAAAGGGCCTGTAGCTATACTAGTGTTTTTGTTTTTTTTTTGCCTGAGCTTGAAATCTATTATGCAGGTAAATCCTAATTATTGTCTGGGGAGATGATGTCATGACTAGAAAAGGACCAGAAAGCTGGACTAGGGAAGAAAGTAGCTTCCTAATATGGGAAAGGAGTATAAATATTACTGTAAACCCCATCAATTTGATGTGATTTGGGGCCCGTAATTAGCATAGAAGCCTGTGTGACCTCTACATCCCTCTAGATCTGAGCTCACTTTCTGTGGTCATGAGTAGGAACATTTCATGCTGCCCTTGTACTGACCCATCTTCCTCAGGTGTAGCATAGAGTATGTTGTCCATCTTCCCTTCAGAGGTTGGAACATTCTCTACCTTTGTTTATCCAGGTTGAAGGCAAGGTCCTATGGGGGCCCACAAAGGGGTCTATTGTGTTGTTGCTGATAGAAATTATCTGTGTCAATGGAGAGAGAGATTTGTTTGAGATCTAGGCCCATCAAGTCTGTTTGGGAGACTCAGGACTTCCCGATTAGGGCCCCAGCTGGTGGAATGTCCTGATAGTGACTGGAATCATGGTTAAGGTATGCCAGTCTTTTGCCCTTATTCAACTTTTTCAGTCCTTGCTTTGCTGAGGTTAGCTTTGGAGTGAGTGAGAGAACTGTAATAGGAAGTAGGTGATGAGGGTATCTAAGTCTAAGTAGACACTATTTCATTATGAACTTTATACTGACTCACTAAAGATTATTGTGTATTTTTGCTTTCAGGTATATATTTTGCCCTAATTTGCAGATACATGTGAACATATGCTCTATCTTACAGGACCTGGCCTGATTCTAAGTTTTGGGACCTTGTTAGGAAGTGAACCTCCTGGAATGGAATTAGAGACTACCATGAAGGGAAAGGTCTCCCCCAAGTGATGAGGGTGAAGGGTTGGCAATCCATGCCTGATGTCTCTGGACACAGTCTGAAATGAACATGCTGAGATGGTACTCATTGCATTGATTAGGTTGGAATCAGCAGATGCAATATCATTTGGTATGACTTGAGAGAAACATGCAGGGAAGTGAGCCCCACCCGAGAGGTTCCAGGATTGGGAGAAACATAGGCTCTATAGAGGAAGCAGGAGATTCCTATTGTCTTAGGGTTTAAGAAGACAATAGATAGTTATTGCAATAATCACATTATTTGGCAACTGGGTTAACTTTGAAGAATCCCTTTGTTAGGATTTGCTGTATCATACACACCATCACCATATTGCATGTCCTTTGACATCATTTGCATATAGCTGTGCCACCAGTTGCTTTTGTTCTCCCTGGACTAAACTTTTAAGAGAGATAACATATCAAAGACTCAGCCTATGTATTAAAAAGACTCAGTCTGTGCTTTAAAAAGTTTGAGATATTCAATCAATTTTCCCCCTTTCATATTAATTAAATAGTGATTTATATGACTACAAATTGATAGGAGTGTACATAAACACCATTCCCACCACTAAAAGACTGTGTCCCACCACCCCCAGCCCTCCCCACCCCATGAAGCTGAACATTCACCCTCACTCTCCACTCAGGGTTTTTTCTTTGGTGCCCTACTCCAAATTCAGTCAACTCCTGCTTTGAATTTCCCTTTCTGTCCTTTCTCAACTTCTGTTTATGAGTGTTGTCATCCCATACTCGTCTTTATCTTTCTGACTTAGCTCACTTAACATAATTTCTTCTAGCTCCATCCAAAGCACTGATCCGTTCTAGCTTATGGTTGTGCAAGGGACTGATCCTGGGACTTTGGAGCCTCAGGCATGAGAGTCTCTTCACATAATCATTGCACTATCTACCCTTACCTCCAAGAACTGTTAAACCAATGCCTCACTAGGAAAAGACAGAGATAGGATGGGAGTATGGATCAACCTGTCAACGCCCATGTTCAGTGGGGAAGCAATTACAGAAGCCAGACCTTCCACTTTCTGCACCCCATAATGACCCTGGGTCCATACTCCCAGAGGGATAAAGAATAGCAAAGCTATCGAGGGAGGACATGGGATGCAGAGTTCTGCTGGTGGGGAATTGTGTGGACTTGTACCCCTCTTATCCTATGGTTTTTGTCAGTGTTTCCTTTTTATAAATAAAAAAAAAATTTAAAAACCCCAGAAAAACAATTTTCCCTTTACTATTATTTTAGTATCTTTTTGAGCTAATTCTTTTATTTTGAAATTTGTAGATTCATATGATGTTATAAGGTGTCATAAAGATAAATTCTTTTATTTTTTCCACTTCCCCCAATTATAGCATCTTGAAAATGCAGTAAAATATAGCAATCAGGATACTAACAGTGGCAGATTTCAACCTATTTTTCAGTTCTCTGTTCTACTTTACTGATCTATCTTTTACTCCATCAATACTTCACTCTTGAGTACTATAGCTCTTTACTTTTGTAAAGAGTGAGTCCCCATAACTTATTTTAGATATTTTAGAGTTTCATTTTAGTGTCTTTCATAACATTTTATTCTTTGAAAAATGAAAAACCTTGTCATATGATTTGTGACCTCCTTTTTGGCTAGAACATCAAGTTAATCCCTTGTATGTTAATTTCTAATATCTTATTCATCAAAATTTGAATAAACATGCATCTACTCAGTCTTTACATAAAATCGATTTACCGCAAGAGAGGTTTAAAAAAACAAGCTATGTAACAGTCAGCTCCTGAGACAATTTTTAAAAACCTATTGCTATCTTTCTGGATATACCATGAATATTTATGTCTAATAATTCTAAGATGCTCATTTTAAAGATAAGTTTAAATGCTAGAAGTATTAACATGTTAAGCCAGTAGGGATATTCTGTCAAATGTTCTGTTTTATTGACCTTTAGTCATATTTAACTATCTATATAACCTTTATAAAGCAATAAATAACTGCGAGCCAAGAATATGAACAAGTCCTAAAACCAGCTTACTGAAATGCAACTTTTGTCTTTAAAGATCCTTTTGTGCTGTTTACCTTTGGAGAGAGAGGGGGAAAAGGCAAACGAAAGAGTAAGAAAATTGATGTTCATATATTAAATTTACTTAAGTGTATTTGGATATATTTTTGTCATGAAAACATTCTCAAAAGTGAAGCCAGTTTTAACAAACAGGTCTGAGCCCATGAGTTACACTTGCAGAACTATTGTACACTTGTCAATTGTTGAGTTTCCAAACAATCAGCACTAGAAAATTTCATCTGTTTCTAGACCATAGCACTTAATTTCTTCTTCTTTTAGTTTTTTAAATCTTTTTATTTGATATATAGAAAGGGAAATTGTGAGGGGAGGGGAATATAATTAAAACATATATTTTAGGGAGTCGGGCGGTAGTGCAGTGGGTTAAGCGCACATGACACAAAGCGTGAGGACTGGTGTAAGGATCCAGGTTCGAGCCCCCGGCTCCCCACATGCAGGGGAGTCGCTTCACAGGCAGTGAAGCAGGTCTTCAGGTGTCTATCTTTCTCTCCCCCTCTCTGTCTTCCCCATCTCTCTCCATTTCTCTCTGTCCTATCTAACAACAATGACAACAAGAATAACTACAACAATAAAACAAGGGCAACAAAAGGGAATAAATAAATAATATATTATTATTTGTAGAGAGATGGAAAGAAACAGAGAGACACCTGCTGCCCTGCTTCGTCACTCGTGAAGCTTTCCCCCTGCAGGTGGGAAACAGGGGATTGAACCTGGATCCTTGTGCACTGTAAAATGTACACTTAACCAGGTATGCTACCACCTTACCGCATAACAACTAATTTCTTTTTCAAATTGGAATCACTCTTTATTTCTCCCGTACAATTGACTAAAATACTTGTGCTATCTTTAAACAATGCAGGGTAGATAGTTAGATTATAGATAACCTATAATCTGGTACATGTGCCACTGGGGATTGAACTAGAAACTTCATTCATGCAAGTCCAGTATTCTGCCATCTGGAGTTATTTCCTGGGCCACTGATTCTGTCTTTTTCTTTCTTTTTTCCCCCCAATTCTCTGTCCTTACATATGTTATACATCTTTAAATTATCAAGTATTCCAAATTTACATTCAGAAATTAGAAATAATTTGTTGTTTTCTTTTTAGGGTTGTTGCAACTATTAGGTAAAATAATATTTAGAAAACACTTAGGTCATATGCCACTACAAAGATATTGTTATAGGCTAGGCTAATTGTTCCCAAAGTATCTGCATATTAGCACCACTTAGAGACCTTTAAAATATTCCAAAACTTAGGTCACCCCCCCTGAACAATAAAATTATCGTCTCTTGAGATGGGACATAATGGGCTAATATTTTTTGAAAGCCCTCAAGATAATTCATTATGTGGAAATAGGGAAATCACTGTTCTGAGTAGTTTATGTAAATCCTCACATTTAATTTTCAACTCTATAAGCTGTATGCATACTTTCTTATAACTGAGAAAACAGGTGAATACTGAATATGTTGATGAGATCATCCAACAAATAGAGCTTAAAAGTTCAAACCTAGGTTTGTCTGCCTTCAATACCCCTATTTTTACTTACTTTTCTATATTTACATAAACATATTATCTATACAGAGACACAGTTCTAGAGAGTCCTAAATTTAACTTAAAGCACACAAAGGCAGGAGAAGCTATATGGCAAATATCTGACCCAGAATTGTGAACAAAGCAATAAAGGGATTTGGAACATTTTGTTGCCAGATGTGGAAGAGTATACCACAATCCACTGATATAAGCTTACAAAAACAATAGTCATTATCCATTAATTTTTCACCATCATATATCATGGGATTAATTTTGGTAGATTATACACTGTAGCTGGATATGTGCTTAATTCCCCCCCTCCCTGCCCTGGTCATTGCTGTAGTGAGACAAAGTCTGAGCCAGTACTCAAAGCTTCTACCCAATGTTTTCCTAAGAATAATTCCCAGATGTATTTATTGCATGTACAATGGCCAAGATAACCTGATGACTAGTTTCTGGAATCAGATTCTGATTGCTATAAAATTCATTCCTGTAGGCATGGGACTTTTTTCTTTACACACCTAATTTAAGACATAGATGAACCAACATCACAGCTCTACTGGAAATAGTATAATAGGCTTTGGTATCTAAGTGGCAAGTGGCTGTGGACATTACCATTAGCTATTGCTCTCCCAGGCTTGTAAACACGATGCAAAGATGACACTTCTCCATTTGTGATGACATAATTATGGGTGTAGACTTAATCATAGAGAAAAATCCTCAAAGAGCTTATGTCAGTGCAATTGTAAAGACACTATCCTAGGGGGAAATTTTTTTTTTAAGGACCTCTTTAGTCCCAGAATAATTACTGAGCTCACTGCCATTTGATAGTTATCCTATGATTGTGAGAACTTTCTGCTTGACTAGGAGGCAAGACTGAATACAACAACCTGGCACTTTGAGGCTAAGAACTCTCCAGACACCATCAAGTGAAACAACAGTAATTGTACTCAGTGTAATATAGTGATGCAAACCAAGAAGTTCATCATACTCTGACATTCTGAAGACCGTTTTCCCATGAGATAGCTCCAGCACTACCAGATGTTATTTTCCAATAGGCAATAAAGTACCTCAACAAGGTTGATTTTTTTTTTTACTTAAAAATTTCTTTGTTTCTTAAGGAAAAAAAGATAAATCTTTGGGTTCCTTGGATAGGTATAAAATATTGTCAGTCACAAGGGCAAGTTTAATAAAATAAAATTTCTATTTCTTCTAAAATAATCCAATAAATACATGTATATGAAAAAATCAAATATTAGATAATGGACGTAAAACAATAAACCAAATTCCCTTCTTCATTCTGTCCACACCTAATCCAGTCTTCCAAAAGTTGCAAGTTTATTTTACTCACTCAGTTATTTAACAGACATCCTATTTTATTTTTAAGCTTTGTAAATGATTTTTGGGGTAATAGCTTTATATATTGGATAGAGACAGCCAGAAATCAAGAAGGATGGGGGTGATAGAGAGAGGGACAGACAGAGAGACACCTGCAGCCATGCTTTATGACTCATGGAGCTTTCCCCCTGCAAGTTGGGGCTGGGGACTCAATCCTGGGTCCATGTGCATTGTAACATGTGCACTCAACAAGGTGTGCCACAACCCAGCCTGTTACTGAACATTTAAAATAAAATATTGCTAACTGCTATTTTTTTAAAAAGCATACTTAAAATTTTTTTAAATTATCTTTATTTGTTTATTGGATAAAGACAGACAGAAATCAAGAGGGAAGGGGAAGATACAGAGGGAAAGAGACAGACATGTACAGCACTGTACATGGAAGTAAGGCGGTAGCGCAGCAGGTTAAACGTAGGTGGCCCAAGGTGTAAGGACTGGCACAAGGATCCCGGATCCCGGCTCAAGCTCCTGGCTCCCCACCTGCAGGGGAGTTGCTTCACAGGCAGTGAGGCAGGTCTGCAAGGGTGTCTGTCTTTCTCTCCCCATCTCTGTCTTCCCCTTCTCTCTCCATTTCTCTCTGTCCTATCCAACAATGACGACATCAATAATAACTACAACAATAAAACAACAAGGGCACCAAAAGGGAATAAATATATAAATATTTAAAAAAATAAAATTGCAAGTTAATATCTGATGAACACAGATATAAAAATCCTCAACAAAATTTTAGTGAATT